>NW_007578922.1:0-1126 GCF_000690725.1 Stegastes partitus | reverse complement strand
CAGAATAGCTTAAATGTATCTTGGCATTGATTTTACACATTCAGCTCTACTGGACAGACAGAACGCCATTCTTATGGTGTATATTGATGATGGTGGAGGGTGCTGTTCCACGTGTCATCCATCCATCTCATGTTCTACAGTCGTCCTGAAATGTATTCATACCCTCCCATTAAAGAAGGAAAAAAACAGCTCTCACTCACCCTAACCCTCACTGAAATAAGTTGAATTTGACAAAAGGAACAATCAATAAAAATTTAGTGAACACCATGACATTGCTTTTGAATTGTGGTTCAACAGAAATATTAAAAAACAAGATCAGGGTTAAGATCAGGGGACTGCAAAGGCCAAAGCATATGAGTCACATAAAATTATTTAATCACCCTCTGTGCCCTATGAATGGGGGCACTGTCACCCACTGTCTTCAGGATAACAAAGCTACGTCAAAAGAAAAAGGTAAATCACTCCAAACAGCTTTGCAGGGATTTTTCACTTTAAAAAGAGAGACAAGTGGATCCAAACCAAACTAGCAACAACAACAGAGCTACTGGATGGCTTCACCGTAGGAGTCAGGAGTTCCTGGTGAAGAAGAAGAAACCCCCTTCATACTCTCTCTCTCACCCAAACTCTTTTTGCTCTTTGTAGTTGCAGTTTATGCAGTGAAGTCCTGCTATAATGTCTCTATGCGACTGTCGGTCTGATCTGTGACCGACCCTTGGTCACTTGAGAAAGAGTTGCTTTTAGGTTTTTCTTTGTGTTGTGCACAATTGCATGAGCATCAAATATTTACTGTCCACCACAGCTTTAGATCCTGTTCACTGATGTTTTCCCCCCACAAATCTAAGTAAATGTCCTTTAAGTATTTCAGTTTCTATTGAAGCCGGCTGAGCGGTCTGAAGCTCCTGCCATCTGAGCCCCATTTATGAACCCACTTTCAAAGTCACTTCTATTTTTTCTTCTGTCCATCCTGGGCCTGCTCACAATGTTTTCTTTTAAATAAAACATGCTCCCAACATAATAATTAGTTTTTATCCCCTTACACAAAGAAATAGTGTGAAACAATGCACTCATCATGAAAGAATATAGTGATGTTATACATCAAGTTAAACAGCAGAACCTGGGCTACAAG
>NW_007578921.1:172261-226405 GCF_000690725.1 Stegastes partitus | reverse complement strand
GAAGAAGGAGGGGAAAAAGAATGGAAGTAGAGGATGACTAGAGGAGGAGAGAGGGTGGGTGATGGAGAGAGAGGGGAGGAGACGAGAGGAGAGGGGGAAACAAAGGAGGGGAGCGCCAGACAACTGGTGGCGTCTGGTGTTCCCCCATGGGAAACTTGTAGCTAAATCTGGCCCTGTAGCGTCTGTCCTGCGTGAGTCTGTGTGAGTGTTTGTGTGTGCGAGTGGCATCTGGTTGCATCCCAGCTAGAAAGGAGCGATAATGGAAACGGTGTGACGAGAGATCTGCCTAAGTGGTCCGCTCTCTTTCACATACACTTTCTGTTGGAGGAGAAGGAATGTATCGGGTAGAAGCTGCATCTAGATACACTGAAGTACAGGGGATTGGAGAGGAAGGAGTGAGACAGGTTGTGGTTGTGTGTTTTAGTATTTAACTGCCTGGGAATGGCCATTTATCGAACAGAAGACAAGACAGAATTTAGTGATTAAATATTTCTGATTGTGAGATTAAGAATTTGTCATCTAAGTTTGGATGTACAGCAGTTGCATGAAGTATGACTATATTACATGAACAGAGCCTTAAAAGCAAAAAACAGACCTTGCTTGGTCTTACACACACACACACACACACACACACACACACACACTCACAAATTCACACACCAGTGGCAGCCACCTGTCCGCCGCCTCGGGCAGTGCTGTTCTGATCTGTTCTGGTCTAAACAAACGCCACTGCATGACACTACACACACTTTCCTCCTCACACTTCCTCAATACACCTTTCATGCTCTCTCTATAATTCTTTCTTAAAGCCGCTTTTATGTTATTCAGTTTAAGCATAAAGACCATAAACGACTGAATAACAAGACTCTTGGCATAGATGGGATTTATTTACATCCTAACCCAGCCAATAAAATTCACACTATCATTGTGTAGCGCTGTATATTCACTGTACAACATATATTGTATGTTTTTTCCTCACGTATTTGTTGCTCTACGTAGATTTACATACGCTTTTTGGAGGCTACTACCCTACTGCACTGAATGCACATATGCAGACCACTGTGAAGCTGAAGAATGTGTCATTTTAGTGGCTACACCTGAAGCACATTTAAGTGTGAGGTGGTGGCAAAACAAGACAATGAGCTTTCATTTTGGGATTGTTGTGTCTTTTGTGTCTAGACCCAACGCAGTACTGGGAAGCTTTTTTTGCAGAGTTTGTGTAATGTTGTTAAGTTGACAGACAACAAGAGACTCTGCAAAGTTACTGAGCAACTGTCAGCAGTCATTTGTTCTATACTGATAGTTTAATTGAAATCTAACTCACACCTTACATAAAGATACAAAGAGAAGCCTTGTCTTTTTTTTTTTAACTTTTGCAGCACAGATCTGTTCAGGGCATGCATACCACCTACGCGCTCCTCTAGTGTAGTCACTTTCATTGATTATATTGGAAGCATAGTGTTGCAGCATTCGCTCCACATAAGTTCCGCATACGTTGCATGTTCAGTGTAGCTACAGCGTTGGGGTTTAGGCTTAAACTAGTCTCACATAGCCAGACCTATCCACACAGCACTGTGTCAGTGTATTTCTCTAAACCAATCCCTGTCATTTTCAGTAGCACTAAGCCCAGGATGCAGTGATGGTGCCCCTGCAAGAAGGAAAAAAAAAAAAAGTGACTGGGAATATTTTCAGGGGGGTGGGCACTTTCATTAAAATGGCTAATTCACTGAAACCTTCAAAACTCTTCGTTTTCAGCTTGTGCGTTGCTGCTTGGAGATTGTTAGTGTTTCCTGTAGTGAAAACAGTAACATGCAGATAACAGAAGGGGAGAAGAAAGTTGTGTGAAATGCACGGTGGAAACGGCAGGCTAATACCCACAGTCTACATCTGTTGAGTCAGATTAGGCTTAAACCAAGTCTTAGAACTAAAATTTTACATTGTGAGGACAGACCATGTGACTGTATGTACAGATGTATGTCCTCACAACATGAGTAATACAGGTATCACACAGACACACACACACTGGATTTAAATGGGTCTGTTGTCTTGCCCAATCTATGCACCCATCAGTTCTTAAACCCACATAGGAAAACCTTTAATGTTATTACATCAACACTGCGGTTTAACACACACGCACACACACCTACACACACACACACACACACACACACACAGAAACACACACACATACACACACACAGAAACACAGTGTGTAAAACCAGTTTAAAGTAGAAGAAAGACGTCAACCCTGTTACAACTTTAAAAAAAACAACATCCTCCTTATTTACAGCAGTTTCCATCCGTCTGTCTTTTTAAATGCTCCCTTCCTCTTGTGCGTTTTTCGTCATCCCTCTTTCTCTTAGCTGCAATCAACCAAAGTCCATCTATCGTATTTGTCTACATACTCCTTTCCCCTCTCCATCTAGCACCTTTCCCTCTTTTCCTTTCTCTCGTTGTCTTATCATATCTTTGACCATCAGAAATCAATCCACGTTGTGTTTTTTCCCTCCCATCCTCTCCTCTCTTCTCCCCTCTCCTCTGTCTTTCTCTTGGATGCGCACTTAGGTGTCAAAGGCATTTCACTCGCAATCCTTCAACTGTTCAAGAACACACACACACACACAGACACGCACACACACACACATGCGCTGACACACAGTGACGCCAGTGTGGTGTAAAAATCTATGCTGATGTGATCAGTGCAGATCGTGCTATTGACAGACAGCAATATTCCCACGATAGGACTGATTCACCTTCATCACTGTCACACAGTTTCTGCATGTATGTGTGTGTGTGTGTGTGTGTGTGTGTGTGTGTGTGTGGATGACCGTGGGTGTACAGCAAATGACCACAGTGGTACGACATGTAGGTACAAGAAACAGTAACTTAAAACATTTTAAAAAGGTAAAACAGGCATTATTAATTAAGAGCTTAAACACATAACAGGAATGATTAATGGTGCAAAAAAAAAAGCAGCACAAATGTTTAGCTTTGTGTTTGAAAGATGTTTATTTGTGTGTGGGTTTAAGGTAGTACACTAAGGTGAGCTGTTAGTCGACTTACAGTAATAAAAGCTGGACAAGGCGTATAACCTCCTCTGTGGATTTTTTCCTCTTCCTTTCCTCTCATTGTTCTCTTCCTATCTTATTAGCCTTTATTAGTCCTTACGTCATCATTCTTGTTCACTCTCATTTCATTTCTCTCATTCTTTTTTCGTCTTTTGTTTACCAGGCCATCCATAACTCACCTCTGCCTTTCTCCTCTTATTTCACAGCCTGCGCTCCACTCTCCTCTCTCCTCTCCTCTCTTTTTTTTTTCTCTACACTTTCTTTTATCATAATCTTCTACTAATGCTTTTTATCATTTTTTATCAAAATTTTATTTCTTTTCATGTGGCTTTTTATTCCATTTTGCACCCATTTTCCTTTCAATTATTCTGTTCTTCCCGTTCTTTTTCTTTTTTTTTTATCGTTCTATGTTTTATTTCTTATGATCCTTACATGTATCTTCCACCTGCCCCCCGTTCCCTCTTTTCTCTATTCTCCTCTCCTCCCCTCATTCCTTTCCTCCTCTCCCCTCTCGCCCATTCTTTACGATTTGAAGGCTCATTTGTTAAGAGGAGGTAGTGCACTCTCACTCTCCACCTAGCTTCCTCCTGTCTCTTTTTTGTGGGCTTTGGAAATATAATTTTCAATTTTTAATTTGATTCATTTAGATTTGATCATTAATCAGTGCTGAGAGAGAGTTAATTTGGTGGAAAATAGATGAGGTAGTTAGAGAGGGTTCTTTATGAAGTGAGCTCAGCACAGCACTGGGTCTTTTAGGTATATGGGAAAGAGAGGAAAAATTGAGAGACTGCATGCGAGAGTTTGTGTGTGGTAGAGAGAAAGCCTTGATGAAACAGAAAGTGTGTGAGAGAAAGTGTGTATATTGACAGAAAGCATCTTAATGATGACTGTATGTAGGAACCTTAAGTGCCAATAAATCATTATTGCTTTCATTTTAATTGACAAACAAAACTGAAGCTGAGAAGGCTGATACTTGAGAGAATCTCCTCGTCTGTTTTATAGCGCGGATCACCAGAGACGGTTTCTTTTTCGACATCGCAAACAACACCAAAGATCTCAGAACTACTGGCAACCTTAACCAGTAAAAGACCACAGATTAAGAATGATAGGAAGAAAGATTACTCGTCTTCTTTGCAACAGGAAATATAGACTTTTTGTAAATCAGTGTCATAACAATTTAATTTCACTGTGATATGATTACATCGACAAAAAATAAATAAATACATTAGCTTCCCCTATGATTCTTCTTGCTAGAATTATTCCAGAATCCAACTAAATCTGTCATTTTCAACAGCACTGTCTAGACACAAATTAACATACAGAGCTTATTGGTCTAGTTACTGCCCTTGTCAAGGGAAGCAGTAACTAAGAGCAAGAGTGCTCTGGAAGAAGCCAACACTTGCTTTGCTTCAGTTTAACTGCTCCCTTGAGTGACATTATGGTCAGCACTGTTTTCTTCTGTTTTGATTATTCAGTTGCCAGGCTGGTGTTGTCACTGCTGTATTTTATGGTGCCTTGCATGCTTTGCAGCTTTGTAGTCAGAGTACTTTTCTTGACATCAAGGTAGGTATGTGATTGGCGGAAGCTTCAGGTTTGTCATAAATAGACACACATGCACACTGGTTATGTTGCAGTACAGGCACAGAAATCAGAGATGTCTTGGAATTGAACTTGGATCTGTTTTTGTTGATATATGTAACCACATTGCCGACAACTGGATCTGTAAACCTTTAAGCTTTATCGCATGACTTGCACATGTTTGTTAAACTCCTTTTCTTTGTTTCACGCTGTGCTTATTTGTCCTCCCTATCATAACACCTACCTTTTCACTTACTCCCCCTGTCCTCTAACTCGGTATGTCTATTTCTGCTTTCTGTCTTTCTCACTCTTTTCTTCTGACCAACCACTGACCCAGGTAGCGACTGAGCAAGCTGTTTGTGGGGGCTTACCAAAACACACACGTCGGGATGTGGGTTAGAGAAACATAGACATTGTGTGAATGTGAAGGAGTAGGTGTGTGAGTGAGTTTGTACCCCCTGGTGTTAAGAGTCTCTTGACCGTTTGCTGACACTGGCCCCCCCACTGTACCTGGACTGTCAGTCCTTCTGTCTACCTATCTCTTTCCTAAGCGCTCGCACACACACACAGATGCATGTCATGTCCAGTTCAGTGGGTTGACAACTGCCTGAGCATGTAAGAATTTTCTAAATGCCTACATTTCCATTGAAAACACATGTACACTACTGTAAGGTGTTTTCAATAAACGTGCTCACAAGCATGTACTGCAAAACACAAATAAAACAGGTGAATATATTTCCTTTTAATTACTTGTAAGTGCAGAATAATGCACACACATGCTCCCTGACATTTTATTTCTTTTTCTGTTAAATCTTTTAGGTGTGTTGTCTTGAATGTGGTCAGCACATTTTTCTAAGGATTTAAACCTGTGTGTGATCAAACATCTCGTGCTTTCACACTGTTCCTGCTCCCCTCTCCATCTTTTCCTTTCTCTCTGTGGATCTAAAATAAATCCTTACTGTTTTAAATGCACTTTGTGTCACATAACCTTTCAAATCAGTTTTGCTGTTTGAATATAAAACACCGTACAGACACTGCATTAATATTAGTTTTAGTTTTGTGTCACATTAGGATGCTTTAAACATTGTAGATTGTGTTTGATTTATTTTCAGTAAAACTGGTGTCATCAGTATTTCAACAATAATGTTTTGCATACTGTTAGTTAAACCAACAACATTCAGATTGATCTGCAGCTATCTGAGACTTTTTCAGTGACTTATTGGCCAACTTTGCTTCTCTTCCACAAGTTATTTATTCACTGGTCAAAACAGGAACAGCTCAGAGGTAGTTTTGAAACATTTTGCGGCTCCAGCCTTCTCCTCTCCCCTCCTCTCCTTCTCTTCTCTTCTCCTCCTCCAGGGTACATGACACCTCTGTCTTCCTTATCCATCTTTAAGTGGTAACCACGGTAACATCCAATCCCCTGAGAGATAGGCCTAATTAAATTAGGACTCCTTTATGTCAATTAATTAACAGACAGAGAGGGAGACAGCAATAGAGAGGCCGAGATTGGGCAAGAGACAGTAAAAGATTCAGAAAGCCAGAGAGACAAAGTAAGAGAGAGAGAGGCCTTCTACTTAAAAGGCATCGCTATAAATTTGTCTAGCTCCAGAATAAAAGAGTCAAGTGAGTTTAGCAAGCTAAACAGTAACATAAAAGTGATAAATAAGTGCATAACGCACACACATACATGCACATGGATCCAGAACTCATGTGTCACTTTCCTTCATTCCACACCTCTCATCTCTCCCCTTCCTTCACTTCAGTTCTCCTGTGCTTTTCTTGCATACGTGCAGATTTGGTATTTTTTTTCTTGTCTTCTTAAATAGTCAAAGTGTCTCTTTGTTCTTGTGTCATGCACACTTTATTGATATATACTTCCTCTCCCTGTCGTTTCTTACAGGTGTTCGCCTGGACAGGGTTCGTGGTGGAAGACAGAAGTATAAACGCCGGATAGATGCAGACAACAGCCCGTACCTGAACCCACAGCTGGCTCTGCCCCCTAAGAAGCCATGTAAGAACACACACACACACACACACACACACACACACACACAAACAAACAAGCTCTGACCACCGACAGTATGTAAAGTAGTGTTTTTTTTTGTTCCACAAGGTTAATCTATGATTCTCAAGGGCAGGAATGGGGACATTTTAATTAGTTTATTATAACTCATAGTCTACAAATTGTTGCACAAAAGCATCTGACATTGTGTGCAGAGGAAACAGCAAAGAACATGCAATAGACAGCAAACAAGGGAAATCCTCAACAAAATCTTCAAATTCAGCCGTATTGTATCAGTATGTGCAAGCAGCATTCCTGGAATAACCAGGAGTTATTGTTTAGAGACCAGAAGTACAAGGAACTGCTTTTCCATAATGCAGACAGTTGGACAGTAAAAACATTTCAACAGACACACAAACACACACGCACATAAACAGACACAGGGTAGTGAGAAGCCCATCTGTTTGAGACCATGTTTATTTCCCTGTTTCTACTGCTACCAGTTTGGGATCATAACATTTTATATGTGTAATATTTCACCATAAAGGTATTCATTTAGCTTCGACTGGATTGGTAGTGGGTTTTTTTAAAGAATAAAACCATAGCCAAGGACTGATGATTAAAAAATTAACAAGGGAGAGAGTGAGTGAGAGGGACAGAGGGACAGGTAGAGGCAGAGAGGAAGAGAGACTATACCTAAATGAGAGGGTTTCTCAAATCGAGAGAGGAGGGGAGGGAGTGAGAGAGGAAGGGAGGGAGACCAGCCAGAACCCTAATCCGGATTAAATCCAATCTGGCAACCACATCAAACTAGAGTTAGCTCTCTAGCTAACCGTCTGCTTGCACACACACACACACACGCAGTGCAGATTGAGCAGTGTTTAGCAGCTTGGTCCCCAAAGCCCATTTTGCTTAAAGCTGGAGCATATTCTGCTCGAGGCCAATATGCTGAATGGCTGCACGACAGCTTACTGGGACTTTTGCACTACTAATCATTGAAATGATGGGATAATGTGAATGTGTACACTATGTGTGTGCGGTTATAATGTATTTGTTAGCATGCCCAAGCGTGCATGTGCTCCAGCTATCTGAATGTCTTGCAATAGACCAATTTTCCCTAAACAGTTTAAATTATATTTACCTCTTAAGTCCCATTATTATTCCTATCAAGCACCAATATTGGATTACAAGACCAAATAGTTATTCAGTCTGCATTGCCTACAATTTCCTTTATGTGTTCCTGAACCAAAAAACAAACCCACACTTGAAAAACAAAAAATATAGGGTTGATATAGACTTCTACATCTCTCTTGTTCTGTCTCTCTCACGCAAAGTCAATAGACACACAAAATCTTCCTGTCCCTGTGTCTCTCTCACAGATACACTCACACAGCCTATCTATCTGTAGCCCAATCCCTAGCCTCAGCGTCCCCATTGATTGTGTGAGAACAGAACAATAGCCCTGGGTTTGGAAATGGGCTTCCATTGATTCTAATTAGGGAAACATTAAATAAGATTTACCCACAGATACTGCTGTGTGACTCGGATTGGTTGGGCTCAAATAACCATGGAGCAGGACGATGTGTGTGTGTGTGTGTGGGGATGCATATATATACAGTATATGTATATAGACACACACACACACACACACACACACACACACACACACACACATGGGTTTTGTGTGTGTGTAAGAGAATTGGGGGTGGTGGACAGTGTTAGATCAATACACAACTCATCCCCACAACTCTGTTTCACTCTCTCTTGCTGTTTATCTCTATCTAGCTGTTGCTCTCTGGACTCTTCCTGTCTGTCTTTTACAATCTGTCCATGGCTCTATTTCTACCTGTCTATCTTCTCCCGTTTTTTCATTGCTAATCTCTCTCCCCCCTCTCTCGCTTTCTCTATCCTTCACTCCGCACTTCTATCCTCTGCTATTATTCCCATGCTTGATTAGTCAGTGGATTAATTTGGAAGCAGGGTATCAGTCTGTTACTAATGGGCCATAGAGGTCTCATCACCACATGTCACCATTACCAGCTGAGCTGTTTGGCTTTCAGTATTATCTTTCCCCCCCTGTATGTATCAGTGAAGCTTCTTAAGGCTGTGATACAAAAGACAACATTTTGGGCAACCTGGATCACTGGCATTAATCGTCTTTATTCACACCTTAGAGCATCTTCTAGCTGTAAATACATCAATTAGTGTTTGATCTTTTGTCAAGTGCCAAATAATAAATGCATTTCTCACTTTTGATGTTTTTCTTGAAGTAAATGTGCTTTTTGACAATTTCAAAGGTTTGGTTACATTTCAAGAATTTTCAAGAGTGCCAAATACATTTAACATTCTCAGTTCACATATTTATGAATTGCGTGTTGGTTTCACACAGCATTTTTTCTGTTTCTTTCTCCTAGCCCAATGTTTATGTCAGGTGCTTTTCTGCTACATGAGGAAATACCTTTAGACATATGTGTTACCAGCAGGCGATGTTATCAGGGACTTTGCATATGACCTTTCACATTTTTGCACCTGATTGGTGTGGAACAGCTTGCAGCCTAATAAGGCAAAAATTCACCATCTCTCTGTCTCTGTGTCTTTCTCCTTGTCTGGTGGTCATGTCAGTTGCCTTTGGCTGCCTTGCAGATAACAAAATCGTCTCTCACCTGCTGGTGGCCGAGCCAGAGAAGATTTACGCCATGCCTGACCCAACAGTACCCGACAGCGACATCAAGGCCCTGACTACGCTGTGTGACCTGGCGGACAGAGAGCTAGTGGTCAACATCGGTTGGGCCAAACACATCCCAGGTAGGAAAAAAAAAACTGCTGAACCCTGACTCCCACACTGAACTTAACCTGACTCCATGCTGAGACACTTTCACACACACATACAGGATGTTTTTTTTTTTTTTTTTTTAATTCCACACATATACAGTACAAATGCAGACATGCCTGCTGTGTGAATTGGCAGAGACTTTAAGGTTGGAATCAGCTGCTCCAGATGCATTTCAGGCACACTTACATAATATACTCACAAGTACACCTGGTGTTTCGATGTTACCTTTACCTCTAATCCTTGCACTCAGACAGTTTGAACTATTGACTTCTACATATGAGCAGCCCTCACTGGCATCACATCATCCTACGCAAACACACGGACATACATAGAAATTCTGAACCAAACAATTCAAGCTTCTTCCATTCAGTGTGTGGGTGAGTGTTTTGGTCTGTGTACGAGTTATATAATGTTTGTAGTTCAACTGTGTTTGTGCTGGTATTTAAAATGACTGTCAAAGATCACATACAGATAATAAACTGTATCACTTGGTGTTCACTGTCTGTCTGAAACTGAACAGTAACCAGTTACTGATATGATCAAAGCTGTACCTTCACCCATCCCTGCTCGAGCACATTATAGAGAAGATGTTTTGCTATGTTGTGTGATCCTGACATAGTTGATTTGAACACAATAGCATGTTATTTGTTAAATTAAGTGATGAGCATCATCTGAAATCTAAAGTCAGAGACAGAGAAGCACTATATATATATATATAAACTTTACACCTAAGCACATCTGTATCCTTCCACAGCTTCATCACTAAAAGAGAAGAATTTAATCTAATCTTCTTAAACTAACCCCTTTTCTCTCTTAATCTGATCAGAACTGGATCTGGACTACAAGATCACAAAATTAACATAATGGTAGAGCCAAAAATGCCAACATTACCGAATGAGAAAACCAGATATGACAAATGCATATAACCACAGAAGGTAACATGATGAGGAGGACAATGACTGTGATGCAAGAGAGAAAGAGATGAAAACTCTAATCTGGTTTTAGTCTTAGTGAGGGAGCCTGCTGTGACAGCAGAGAGGAAGGAAGAGCAGTGTCTCAGATTAACACAGATTAGCAGAAAGATTAGTCCCATTGTCAACTAGAAATGCGGTAATAGAATAGAATAGAATAGAATAGAATAGAATAGAATAGAATAGAATAGAATAGAATAGAATTACCCACTGTTACCGCTGCAGCAGCAGTATAGGGGTTGTCAGAGTACAAGAGGGAAACGCCAGATTAGAAACATAAATACCACTCAGTCATGCTGCGTAAATCTATAACAATAAAGTAAGTGGCGTTGGATAACTCAATGTCCAAATGATATGTATATGATATCAATAAATGTGAAAATAACGAAAACAAGAGGAGAGAGAGGGCAAGAGAGAGAGAGATGGGAATATGCATTGCTTCTTGTTAGTGTATTGATCTATGTGCTGCTATATGGACAATAAGCAGACATATATATTGATCCATATACTAAGTATAGCTCTTTGAAAATTCGTTTTTCTTTTTAAAAACAACAGTCCTATACTGTCCTTCCTCTATTTTAACTTCATCTCCCCGTGAGCCTTTACCCCGCTCGTCTGACCTCAGGACCTCCATACTGTAAATAAACTGTATCCATACACAAAAATAACTCTGTGACACCTAAATATACACAAAACCATACATGTGTTGTGTACTTTATGCATTGTTTTGCATCAGGCCTGCCTTTTCTTGTGCTTACTGTTTTTACAAGTGAGTGGACCAAGTTAGCCGGGTTATGTGCTGGGCTTAGCGTGCACGCTTTGTGTGTGTGTGTATGTGTGAGCAGCTTTCTGTATGAAGGGAGCGAAGCGCAACGATTGCTTGGCGGAGGAGAGAAGATGGCGTGATTAGATGAACGAGGAAGGCAATCCACTGCTCACAGAGAAAGATAGAACTCTTCATCTTCCAAGTGTGTGTGTGTGTGTGTGTGTGTGTGTGTGTGATGTGAACACCTTATGAAATCCTCACTGTTTACAACGCTGAACACTGATCTAATACTCACACCAAACTCGCACACACATTCATGTCCTCACACAAAGTGATCTACTGTTCACTCAAGGTGGAAAGGATTGTCAGAAAGAAATACGCCTCCTCAACATTCTTTATCAGCCGCTTACACACACACACGCACACACACGCACACACACGCACGTACACGCACACATAGAGCAGGACAGAATAGACCTGTTAACCTTTTTGAAGCCATCTTGTTTCACATCTTGTTGTGTGTGTGTCTCCGTGTGAGATGACTATGTGCAACGTGTACATGTGAACACACACATGCACAAGTCTCTGCTCGCCATGGTACAGTAATTTTTTTAATCAAATTGATGGAGAGAGACAGAGAGACAAAGAGAAAAAAGACAGAGGCAAAGAGAGGAGAGGTGAAGCCAATTTATGCTTCATGATATGGCTGCGCGGTGCCGCATACACACACGCGCGCACATACGGACACACACGCACACAAAGGCTGCTAACAGTGGTAACAACGTGTCAAGGCGAGCGCCAGGCAGCTAATTTGAAGTCATTAGATGTCTGCCGTACTGGCAACAATTTGTTACGCTCTCACACGCACAAACGCACACACAAAAACACATCACATACACACACTGAGTTAAGAGCCGTCTGCGGATAGCGAGGAGCCTAAATTGTAAACTAATTTAAACATCACTCAGCGTTAGAGAGGCTGCCTGCAAGACAGGCCCCCGGATAACAAGGCTAGAGTACGTGTGTGTCTCTGTGTGTGTCTGTGTGTGTGTGTGTGTGTGTGTGTGTGTGTTGCTAGTCATGTTTGACACACAGAGTCGCCCAACCTTACAGACTTTTGACAACACACACACAGATACACACATATCTCTTTGATTGGTTCTTTTATTCTAAGACTTATGTGTGTGTGTGCATGCTCATTTCCATACTGATATGGCCTTATGC
Source organism: Stegastes partitus (assembly GCF_000690725.1). Lineage (NCBI taxonomy): Eukaryota > Metazoa > Chordata > Actinopteri > Pomacentridae > Stegastes > Stegastes partitus. The sequence continues at coordinate 213,960 of NW_007578921.1, read as the reverse complement.
AAACATTTGATATGTCATTAGGAGAGGAAAATGAGGTTTCAGACACAGCGTGTGTCTCTTGTTATCCCACAAGGAATCACACATGTGTACTTCACACATGCACGTGCATCAGGGATGAAATGCATGCAAATACATAACCACAGACCAGTAATAGAAGCCCCTTTTTTTGCTGATTCAAACTGTGGGCAGCGCATAGACAAGTGACCCCACAAATAAACGCACACACGATATACAATATATGGTCACACTCTGGAAACTGTGGGTATGTGGAAATATCAGAAGTTATTATTCAGAGGGCATGAAAGGCCTTACCATCCAATAATATGGATTAGTGAAGAGAAGATCTCATTTTAATAGCTCTCAAAGAGACAACTCCAGTTGCATATTAGGCTACATGTCATTGTCAAGTGTGTGTGTGTGTGGGTGTGTGTGTGTGCGCGCATGTGTGTTTGAAGGAGGAACGGAGAGCAGTCAGGTGAGAAGAGGAGGAGAAGAACAGCAAATATTTAAACAGGAGCGAATGAGAGCGTGAATTAAAAGAAAGAAAGGCCATTCAAAATTAGCCATTTATCTGCCAGTAGAATTTGTCTTTTCATCCTCTTTTTTTTTTTCCCCCCCTGTTCTCTTACTCTCTCTATTTCGGTCTCTCTCCGTCCATAATAACTAAATGACTACCGGGCAGTCATACTAGCAGCTCTTATCTAGACTCGCGGACACAAAAGAGAAAGACAGACAGGCGAGCACTTGACTTGACGAAAGAGCAAGGAAGGAACAAATGAATGAATCAACGAATGAGAGCCAGAACCTATAACACAGTCTATTTTACCAGAACCAGGGGCCTTGCCATTAGTGCTTTTCTTTTTTTTCTTTTTTTTACAACCCCCTCCCCTATTCTTTCTTTATTCAAGAAAGAAATTGCTCTTGGGCCACCCCCCTACTTCCCCTCCACTATTCTCTTGCTTCCCTATCTCCTCTTACTTGCTCTTTCTTTTCTTACAGTCTTTCTCCCGCTCTTTCTTTCTTTCCCCTTTCAATTTTGACACTCAGGATAAGCAGTCTATGTGTCGGCAGTAACGCAGCGTGATTGAGCTGTAAAAATTGGGGGATGGGAGGTGCGGCGGGGTTGCCGTCGGTCCATTCACTTAATCGGTCTTTATGGAGATATGGGAGAAGAGGTTTGGGTGGTGTGGTGATGGGATAACAGGTGAGGAAGGAAATCCTCTCGCTTGATGTTCTGCATACCTCTCTCTGTTTGTCTGCATCACCTACTCGGTAATTCGTCTTCCTCATTTCTTCTCTCCTGTTATTCATCTTGTATGGGTTTGGGGATGCTGGTTAAAATACCCTGTGGTGATGCTGAAAACATAATAGAGGTCCAGGTCACATCACAATCCTATAAACTCTGACATTCCATGCTACCGGGTGACGGTAAATATGCTGAAAAATGTTTTCACTGTGCATTGAACAGCCCTCTAACGCTTTGCTGCTAGGACTCCAGCCCACATTTAACATCTTAATATACATTTCAGTTTAAAGGTCTTTGAAGAGATTCAGTTATTCAAATCCAAACAGTTTTAAGTCACAACATTAGAAATTATTCTGATTGTGATGTATAAAACCTCTGATTTGTGACTTTGTGAGCTTAAAAGAAGATTAGCTTAATATGAGTTTGGGCTTATACAGTGTGATCCATATTGATTAAATTGAGACTACAGCCCCAAGAAAATGTAAAAATTAAAATTTCTCATGACAAAATGCTGGACTGGCAATTTTATTATTTCCAAATTGCTCAGTGAGTGAGGCGCAGTCTCTTCCCAGCCAATTATTACCTGTGGAGTTCCTCAAGAATCCATCTTTAATCCCATTTATGTTTTTATATTGACACCCTGGCCTTTCTTGGCACTGCAAGTGATTCAAACTTTAGCTTTGATTTAAAATTTTTTAAATGTGGTCTGTATTTTTTTCAATTGTTTACTTTAATATTGATCAAAATATCATCTTTTTTTTGTATCACTTCCCTTAGTGTGCAATGGGGAATGATAGGAAACGTGGGGGGAGGAGAATGACAGAGTTTAGGTGTAAAACAACACATACAAGGTTGAACAGAGAGGAGGAAAGGATAGGAAACAGGAGGAAAATGGGAAGCAGGGAGGTCACATGCTTTACCTCAGTATAACCTGCATACTCCCAAAGAGCCTTTAACACAATACTATTCTGACCCGATGGCTAAATATCCCCCACCTCTTCAACCTCCCTTTTGACCTCCTTCTTTTTTTTTCTCCCTCGTTTTTTTTGTCTCTCCCTCCTTTTCTCCTTCTCTCTGACCTGACCTCCCACCCTCTCCCTCTCCATGGTATCCTTAACCTCTTCATTATCGAGTCAACCTCATCTCTCAACCCCTATCTGCTACCCACGCCCCTCCTCTGTCATCCTCCCAGCCAGAATTCATTTCATTCTTTGGTTACGTCGCCCTGTGTATGTCCTGACAGATACAATGATCGAGGCTTTTTCAGGCCAGCTCTAAGTTTTGAAACAGTTTGATTGACTGCCTAATTGAAACACCGCTCTGTACTAACATTGGTGTATGACATACTTAGTGAGGCACCCAATAGGTACAACCCCTTTCCCTCTTTTCTCTTGGCTGTTCTCCTGTGTTCTCTCTCTTCTGGACATGTTATAAATGGTTTTCACTTAGAGATTTAGTCAACCAGTCAAGCAGCTAGCCATTCAGACTGCCAGTCAGTCTGTTAGTTAGCCAATCAGTCAGTCAAGTAACTACACAGCCAGTCAATCAGCCAGAAAGGCAGCCAGTAGTCAGCAAATATTGATTAATAGAAGTGTCCTGCTCCTTTTAGCAAATCAAATGTTGAGTCTCAGCAGCCAAGGGGAACCTCTGCACACACACACACATATACATGCAGACGCTCACAGCCTTGACTCTGAAAGTGCAGCTCACTAAATTAACACTGACACACATTATAACACTTCACAATGAGCTCCAAGAGATGCAGAACAGCATTGCATTGTGTGTGTGTGTTTTTGGTGTGTGTATGTGCAGAGAGAGAGACGAATGTTAAAACCCAGACTGGTGATGATGTCAGTCTACAGCCTTCCTCATTAAGTCTGGTGATGTCATCAATCAGCAAAGAGGTTGTTGGACTTGCTAGCAGAGAATGGTAAATCAAGAGGGAAACAAGTCACACAAACACACGCACCTTATTTTCTCTTCAGCTGTTAAATCAGTGAGCTCTATTGACGTGAAACTTCTGAAACAATATTATTATGGCTCCCTCATGTCCTAATTTCCTCCCTCCCTCTGTGTACTTCCCCTACTTCATCTTTTAGTGTGTCTCCCTCTCAAAGCTATTACCCCCTGTAATAAAATGCCATGTAAACGCACACAGAAATACACATGAAAACACACACACACACACACACACGCACAGACGCACAAGCAGATTTGCCCCCATTCTGTCGACTAGGTCTAGTTCACCTTGACAGTCACAGCATGCTGGGTGCCTTCTTAACACACAAACACACCACACACAAAATACAGTGCATTCACACAGACATTTACATGACAGTGTCCAAGCAAAGGCAGACACACGGACATGTAAACTGGCATGTCATCCTGCATGCATTGTGGTAGTTTTGAGTCTCTGTAGGCATAACATGTAATGAATGATTAAAAAAAAGATTAAAAAGTTAATAGAAGCTTTATTAGTGGAGTGGTTTTTTAAAAGTTTAGTTGTTTGATAGGAAATTCTAATGAGAATATTCAGACATATTTGTTTCCATCTTCTGATAAATGATCACATGAGTTTCTAGTTTCAATTAAAATAGCTCTCGGTTGCCCAAATGGGACCACTACATGTCAGTCATTCTTTTGCCAGAAGCTGATAATGTAAGAAAACAAAAGTCATGTTGATGATCACCGACATGTTGACTATTCTGTGCATTCTATCTATAGTCTTTATTTGCTGATAAACTCTTTTCTTAGTCCAATGAAGTTAAACTAAATATGTCTTTATTAGAATGTGATTTAGCTATAAAGTCAGAATCTGATTTAGTCCATCACCTTGGTCTATTTTCTTTTATGTATCTCCCTAATACGTATCTTCATGAGTGTGTTTGCAGCCTCCTTTGATTTTCTGTGAGCTGTGTTGGCCATTGTTGATTTCCATTTCTGCTCATCCCTGCGCCAGATAACACATTTAGAGGCTGAGGTCTTGGTTTCAGGTATATGTGTTTGCTTATGTGTGGGTGTGTGTGTGTGTGTGTGTTTGTCTCTTTCATTGTCCACATTCTTGCAAAGGAGATCTTATTTTCTATTTCACCACCACCATGATTTCCTCTTGCAGCTCATACAAACAAACACATCCCTGTTTGCAGATGAAAACAAATATTGATGAAATCAAATTAGGACGAGAATATTTGATATCTGAGCTTAATGCTTGGATTAAGTTGGGCTTTCTTTATTGGATTTAGCATGTGGGTATTGGACACATGTCATCAATATGAGAAAACAGAGAAGAGAAAACATTTTCCTTTTTCTGTGCATTGTTGTTTTTTTCTTCTCACTCTTTCTTATATTCACTTTCTGACTCTGTCCGATGTCTGTTTCATTCTCTGTTTTAGTTATTGTATAGTGAGATATTTTATCACTGATAAAGAGAACCTGTTTTTCTGATGAAGAAAGGGTCCAGGAATATTAGTTCATTTAAAGACCCCTTATGGCAAGAATATCTTTTTTTTACCTTATTAACATGTCCATATGTATGTTGTTTTTTTTAATGTAGGCTATGCTGCAATGTCATGAGTGAAATAAGCAGCCAAAACCATGTCTTAGCATTTTAACCTGACTTAACACTGTAGTTTACTGATGACACATTCAGACTTCCAGAGTTTCATATGTATCCAATCTCAGGAACAAGCTTTGTGTGTCATGATTCTCATTCAGAATCAATTTGTGTCTCCAACATATTTCCCTCAAATACGCCAATGATACGGGTGTCGCTATAGCTCACCTGGTTGAGCTGGCATCCCATGTACTGGGGCTATAGTCCCAGATGCAGCGATCATGGGTTCGAGTCCCGCTCATGACCCTTCTCCCCTCACTTTCCTGTCTTTCTCTGTCCTATCTAATAAAGCCAGAAAACATTTTTAAAAATATGCCACTAATGCGACTTACCATTGTACACCTTCTACAATGTTGAACAGAGGCATAGGAGAGCTGGTGTGCTCGTGCTGCAGGGAGAGGTGAGTGGAGGTGGGCACTATGTGGACAGAGTTAAGTCTAATTCATTTTAAACCTAGAAATAGGTCACTTTTGACACAGAGATGGGTTTTTAGGAGTTAAATCAATGAGTAGAGAAGGAGTTTAACAAAATAATAGCCACACTTTTATTAAAGGTAATGGAACACAACTGAGGGTGAGAGCAGAGGCATTTATACACTATAGTATGTAGTACACTGATGTAGTCGCTACAGGATGAAGCGCTTATATGCCTTATAATAAATTAATAAATAAACATTACACCTAAGCTGTACTGCTGCGTGTTTGTTTTGTCATCACCACGTTGACAGTGTTCCCGTGTTGACGTGCCCATGATGTCACTCAAACATTCAGCGCGTACATCCGCACAGACACTGATATTACCTCTATCAGGTCACACCTTGGCGATGACACACACCTTATGCCTTCAGAGTACAGCGTCCTGACACATCATACGCACAGACACACACATGCACGCACAACTTGTTTCACACATGCTACCAGCTGTCAGCGTGCCCGCATCCACATGTGTCACACAATATCAGATCTGAATTCAATATGAACAACAGAGAAACACAGAGGTTTCTTTAAGAGCAGTGGCAGTCGACGACAAGCGACCAAAGTACCTTTACATTACAGAATACACTGATTTTAAACGTAACATCTGATGAAAATCAGGTGAACGGCCTCATATTACAACCTCTCATTAAAAGTAATTTTAATAATTTTGATTGGTATTCCCACAAAAATTGAGTCATGAATGTTTTTCAGTAGATAGACGTTGTTCAGTTCAAGTAAAAGTGGCAAAATAAACACAAATATTAAAGTCGTCAGATTTGCGCTCAGCAGCCCATTGCTGTTTTTCTTATTAGTTTGATTACATTTGCAAATCAAATTCATTTGTCTATCTGCCTTTGAGACACAGCCTGCAATCTGAGTACACTGACTAATCTGCATCAAATAATATCTGTCACACACACACAACAGACACACGACAATGAAGCTGCATACATGCGCACGCACGCCAGCCCGCATACACAAACGCTTACATCATACGCACATGCGTGGACACACAAGTGTACGCGCTCGCAAAGCAGCTCTAATACACAGTGAATGCACACAAATGCGCGCATACACAGACGTGCACAGTTTTATAATATGTGAAATCAGACGAGCAGTAACAAATAAATCAGCACACCATCTGAGCCCATCATCATCTAAGTCATTACTAGCAAACAGTCAGCTTTTACTACTTTCAATTTGCTTTTGTGTGTGTGTGTGTGTGTGTGTGTGTGTGTGTGTGGTTGTCTAAGAAAGAGAGAGAGAGAGGGAGATGATATGATGTGATATGATATGCTGGCGGGGCATAAAGATAGATGATCATAATTACGCACAGGCCAAACTCCATTTCAAATCATCATCATCCTATTCTATCTGTTGGAGCGCACATGTACACACACGCACACACACATACATGCACACATGCACACCAAAAGCAATATAAAGAGTTCACACACATAGAGGGATTCGCAGCCGTCCACACACACACACACATCACACACCTATGCATGCTGCAAATCTAGTGGAAGGAGGGACAGACTTGTCATGGCATCACATTATTTCTGTCGGTTCATGCAAAGTTCACAGACAGGCATGAAATAGTTATCTTCTCCCTGTCTAGTCCCTCTCTGTCTTTCTGTTTATCTATCTACCTTTCCTCATCATCCCCGTCTGTGTCTTCTCTCTTCTTCTTTTCTAGTTTTCTTATTTGTTCTCCTCAGTGTCTCTGTTTCTTCTCCTTACTTTGCCTCATTGCTGTGTCTTTTTTCCTCCCTCACTCACCTCATCATTGTTCCTCACCTTCTCTCGCTCCCTTTCCTACTTTCCTTCACATCAATATATGTTTATTTAATTCATTCCTTACCCCTGTTTGTTTTACTCTCCTTCTCTTGCATATCCTTTCCTGCCTGATGCTGCTTCTGCCATCCAGTTTTTTTTTTCCCTTCACTTTCCCTTTATGCGACCTCTCCCTCTCTCTCCCATCTCTTTCTTTCTCTCTTTCAACCTCCATCCATCGTTCTTAAATAACAGACTGGAGGATTCATCCTTTCCATCACGAAATAAGCAGGTGGGAAAATAGGATCGGAGCGTGCCTGTCACCATCTGGAGACGACTTATGGCCTGTGCACACAACACAACACGTACACACACATAGAAAAGAAAAACACCTGCAAACGGGCGACAGTTTGGGACTGCCCCGTTGCCAATGTGTGGCTGAACAGTTTTAAAAGGTAATATAATGTGTCTGTAGTAAAAAAAATACCTTAATATTTAATGTATTTTTATTGTAACCATCAATTAGCTTGTGTTTTTTGTTTTTTGCCAAACATCTATAAAGTCTGTGCCCCAGATGTATGGAGTGAGGAAACACAGACTGCAATGCATAAATTTGCTTTGTGTTCAGTCTAAACACACTTTTAGGGATGCATTTCCTCCAAAACAGCTCTATGATCAAAACTGTAACCGTCGGTCCTCAAGACGCTTTTCGTACAGCAGACATTTTTGACACACTGCGTTACCACTGTGTTGTTCCGTCTGGCAAGTCGCACTCTCCATATTTGTCTTTTCAGTCCATTGTTGTGGCATCCAGTCAAATGCGTTTCTTCGCTTGTGAAACTGCGTGAGCACTTTTTCAATAATGCGCATCGTGCATGTGTTTGTACACAGCACTTCATCCTTATACCAGTGTGTCACTTCCCACCTGCTATGTGGCGAAGTACTATGGCCTGTGGTCTCAGCGCTTCACTGTGCATTCAAATGCACACACAAAACACACACACACACGCACAGCAGTAATAATATGTGGATTTTTGTGTCTATTTAATCTTGATGGGATGTTTCATCTGCAGGCTGCTATCACAGCTGGCTGCCTTATTGTCTGGGTGAGACTGATGGGCTTGAGTGCGTGTGTGTGTGTGTGTGAGTGAGTGTGTGTGTGCTTGCCTGTATGCGTTTTCTTCAGTTTGTCTTTCCCTGTTTGTCTGCATGCACATTTATACGACTGTTTGTTTGCTTATACAAGAGGAGACACATTTCTGTCTTGTAAATCTAACCACTATATACCCACAATGCAATATGTACATATGTGTGTATGTATTGTGAGTGTGTGCTGTCCATCAAGCCACACACATAGCCGTACCAAACCATTGGCTTGGTTGCTGATGATGACATATGAGTTCCTGGCCTTGGTAATGGCTGTTAAATCTCATAATTACACGCTTCTTTATTGCAATGCATAATGACCCCACAGCACTATTGGACAATTAATTAAGATTTTCAGCCCAGGCTTTTTCAGGCCCAGATGAGGAGGTGGAATGAGGTCTAATGTTCTTGTCTTCGAGCTACGACATTAAAGCATGGTGCTGTAGGAAAGAAGGTTGTCTCTCTGTGTGCATTCATTTTCATCTTTGTCTTTCTTTCCGTCTGTTTATGTCTCTCTCTCTCATTCTCTCTGTTCCGTCTCTTCTCATTGCTCCAATTGTTGAGCCCTTCCTCTCGATGCTTGTCCTCGATGATGATATTGGAGACCATATCTCTAATCTGTGAATGGTAAATTAATCCCTGTGGAGTTTCTGTGGTCCTCTCTCTATGGAAAGCTACGGGGGATTAGGAAGATAGAATCAACACAGCCTCATAATCTCATATACAGACACCAGGTCTGGACAGGGACCATTGGGTTTTGTTTCAAAGCCATAATCAGCAAATTTTTTTCTTGATACATCAATAGTGCTTTACAGAAGAAGAAAAAAAAACAGAATCTGTCTGTTGCCTGTTCCACACTTTGCTTCTTTTGCGCTGTTTATTTTTACTTGTAGGTTCGGTGCTCTCTGTAAATATAAGTGTTGTTTGTGACAGTCTTAAATAAATGTGACAACAAAGACGATTTTATGTAATCATCACTGGAAACAATAAATGTCTCCCGTAGTCTGCAGAGCGGGGCAGCCCATTTGATGTTGCTTGGACTATGGATTTTGTCTTTTCAGGGGAATACAGGATATTGTTTTGAAAACGTAATCCACCAAGAGATCAATAGACTGTCACAACCCAGGTAATTGAACAAGCTGACAAAGTGAATTCATCACAGACTAGATAGATAGATAGCGAGATGCAGCGTAGATTATGCTGTCGACGGCGTGAGAGGGTCCCGCTTGCCATTCGAGAAAAGTAGGCATAGAAATATTCACATTTTTTTCTCTTTAGTCTTTAACTAAAATTCTTTGCAATGTTAAACTCTTAATGCTTTGTGTCTCCAAATGCGTTGGTCAGCGTTGTTATACGTTTGTTGCGTGTGTGTGTCGGCAGGAAACAGACAGACAGAGTTGGTGTGTAAGCTGCTCAGCTGTGCGTACACATGGTTAATTCCCCCGACAGATTTGTGCACACTTACACATGCTCACACACACACACACACACAGAGTGGTCATTCCTGCCTGCATCAGCATTATATTGATGGAGCGAAGGGCAGGATGCAAAGGTAGAGGTTGAGAGGAAGATGGATGGACTGAGTGAAAGAAAAAGTTTAAAAAAGGAACATGAGAGCTGTAATGTTGAAAACGGTGTGTGGAGTTCTACACGATGTTTATTCCAACAAGAAATTCTCCAGCAGAGAGTCCAGCGTTGTCTCTTGAGCTGTACTCTATATGGGCTCTATATGGAGTCAGAAAGATGTGGCCTCAGTGGAACTTGCAGTGCACACACACACACACACGCACACACACACTCCTTCACACAGCCCTGGTGGAGCTAGAAGTGGGTAATTAAAATGTAAATATTGATATTTTATTATTTGAAATGGCTCCACTGCGATGCTCGTAATGTCACTCCATCTGTCGTCTCCACGGAGACTTGGGGTTGCCCTCGACGACCAGCTGCCCCCACTCAAGCAACCCCACCACGGCAACAGCTATAACGCTCGACAACCGTCTCTGTGTTGCCGCGTTTCCATTTTGGGTCTAATTAAGTGTTAAATATTAGCACCCGCAACCACAGAGGCAGCACACACCACACTCGCACACACACACACACAGAATACCACACACAATCCGCCTCTCCTCCTCCGTCTCTCAGTCTTTTGTGCACACGCGCACACACACAAACGCACACACTCACAGACCACTCATCTCCACTACAGCAATGGGAAGATTTTAAGTGTTAATCTTGCAGTGCTGCTGATGGTGTCTAATGTATGCAATTAACAGTCAGCCAGGGCTGAGGGTTTGGTAATTAGCTGGCTGTTCACACTGATTAGAGGCTACCGCAACCCTATGACTGCTCTACTCTCCCCGAGGCCGCACAGAGAAAAGGGGGGTGTGGTGGAAAGAGAGAGGGGAAGGGGGGAAGGGGAAAGAAATAGAAAAAAGAAAATTTTAGCCAACAGTGTGAGGGAAGATGAAGGTGAAGGTGAAGGGCTGTGTGTGTAACTTGTGCTCTAGAAGTGACAATTTTGTAATGTGTTTGTTCAAAAACACATAAATGTAATCGGCCTTTATTCATTTACACTCGGCTACGTGCAGCTCAAATTCAGACACAGTGGCATCAGTCAGGCAGGTTCTTCTTCATTAAAATGAGGTTAATCATCAACAGACTGAATCACAATCTGAAACAGAATTAAGCGAGTAGATTATAAACAAGCCCGATAATAATAAATGTCAAACATTCTCACTTTATTCTCATCTATTTTAAAAGTCACAAAATCTCCTACATCACTGTGAAGTCTATTCTCAGCATGTGTGCACTGGAAGTTTAAAGTTTCTACATCGTTTGTGTTGCATATTGCACCAGGACTGGCTTCGGATCTAGTTTCGTAAAATCTTGCCTGTATGCCCAAATCTTTAACTTTGATTTAAATTACATTAGATTTAAGATGAGGAGCTCAGAAGACGTCTAGAGTCAAACTGTGCACATGCATTGTTCTGCACAGTGAAGGTCAAACGTTCAGCAGAAGTGACAATAAGGGAAATGGGTTTTTGAGGTTAAGGGGGGACTTTTGATTGTCTGCAGCTTGTTTCAGTGCAACAGTGAATATGGCACCTGAATGAACAGCAGCACATGAAGTCAGCAACAGGTTCACGGCAACTTGAGCTGCGTGTGAAAATATTTTGCATTCGTGTCGGATGATCAGACACAAGGCGTAGACAAGCAGATAGCTGGATGCAGCCCATTACAGAGCATTTCAAACTGACAAAGTAAACACCTCAAATCTACCTTCGCACTTCAGTCTGTACGCAGAGTTCACTGTGTGCCAATTTCAGCTACTACATATCGTCATATATTTTTTATATCCTGAAATGTTAGCATTATTTTAAACAGCTTGTGACCACCGGCGTCTTCTGTAGCAGGATTGCAAGCACGAGGTTCACAAAGGCTAACTTGTTAGGGGAAATGTCACCATAATTCAAAACATGAGCTGCTCACAAAACCAGCAGGCTACCATCGTTACCAACATGATGTTCTACATGTGCTTTGTGCAAGTGTTGTTTTTTTCATAAACAGTTTCTGTTAAAATTTAATTCATTTGATTGAATTTGGTTTTAGGAATTTTTAATATTGTGACGTCCCTGCTGCAAACTTGAAGCACCTAAACTTGCATCCAGAAAAAAATGAGACAAATTTACTTCTATGTGGAGGTTAAGGGGAGGATAGGAGTCGACAGTAATTTACTCATTTTATTGTGTTCATCTGTTCACGTACAGTTTTTGATGCACCAAAAGGATTTTCCATAGAGCAAGTCAATTTTTCTCTCAGTGAATGATATAACTTAATTTGTCTCCCGCAGTTTCATATAGTATCAACTTGGTGCATGATGCTTCTGATAGTCTAAGTGTCTCTCCCCGTACATGTATATGTGTGTGTAAGTGGCTGTGTGCCCTGTGTGTGAGTGTGTCTTTAAGCCCTTCTAAATTAGCTGGTTCTCTGGGTAGATTTGTTTCCATCTCGTTGCGCATCTCTGTGTAATTGGGTCAGCTGGTGAATGTGTGTTCTTGTGTGTGTGTGTGTGTGTGTGACAGCATTTGCCAGTGTGCTTGTCGTGTGCGCATATCTTGTGTGTGTTGTTTCAGCTTGGCCAAAGCCATCACAGGGGGTCCGTGTTCATTTTGGCCGGCGTCTGGCCGTATGGTACAGAACAGTTTGAGATGTGCACACACACATACACACACATACACAAACACACACTCACCAAGCACCACAAGGGAGCACTTGCATTGCACAGCATGCAACAATGTGCACACATTTAAACACAAACACATACAGAAAGTGGAATGAGAGAGCAGTGGAGCTGCGCAACACAGTGTGCATACAGAACAAACACACACACACATGCAGGGCAGCGATGTGCTGGTAGCTGTTGGAAACTTCACGTGTCCTCATGCAATCTCTATCTCAGTGGGCCAGTAGACTTAAATCTGTCCCCTGCAGAACACAATACGTGCACATGCTGAACATAGACAATCCACCGTCCTCCTCTCACCAACAATGCACAATGAGACAATCAAAAAACAGTTCATATCACAGTTCGGATTACCGCCTCTAAAATGCCTCCTGAGTAAAAGATTTGCAACACTTTGTCAAAATTATGGCAGGTGAATATTAATGAATTTAGCAGAAATATACATAAGACACAGTGAGTTCTCAACACGACTACTGTGTTATTTGAGTTTCTATTGTTTCTCAAAGGAATTTAACTAATATGACAATTTCCATATACAAGTTGTGTTGCACATGTTTATCACACATTAGATATCACATTGTCTGTAATCGTATAACATCATGTGCTTTAAACGCATTTGTTGCTGTATGCCATAATAACTCTCTTGTATCACACATCTGGCTTTCCTGGATGTGCTTAGTGTGAACTTAGCTTTGCTTTGTTGTGTAACATTTCTGTGACAATGTGTGAAGCATGTTCTTACAACTCCAAGGAAGACAACTCTTGGTAAGTGCGAGAATCGCTGCTGTTATATCGTTGAGACAGACTGAGAAGTTTTCTGTTAAATGTGTCCTGAGGTCATGATCAAACAGGAAGAGTGCAGTGTCACTGGTAACAGAGTGCTCAAAGTGTACAAGGTCTATTACAAGCTTGCAGAGAGGTGTTACAAGTATTTTAATCAGATAGAATGCTTTAACGAGCTTTAATGGCAGCCATTTCATAACCAATAAAAACAGTTTAATCTTTATTTTTTGACAACTTTTTGGAAGATGTAGAAGGAAAGCCAGTGCAATTTATGGAAAACTGTTATAATTTTCTTGCAGGTGCATTTTCTGAGGATATTGCATTTGTGTCGGTTTTTTAAACCCCGCTGCCACTAACCGCTCACCTTATCAATACTGAAGAGACAAGTGAAATTCACAGGCTATCACCAGCCATTTCAATCATCCAGCCTAAATTCTCAGAGTAAGAATTTGTGTCATTCAGTGAAGCACATGACACAAAGACTTCCCCTGCGATGCTGGCCTATTCTCTCCAAATGGCAGTCTCACACTGGGGTTACATTGGTAGTTGGCTCATTCAAATCAGATGTAGTCCAGTAACACTGAGTTGACCTGCTTCTCTGTTGGCAGCTATGCAGCCATGTACACACACATTCCCACACTCTCCGTGTGTTTTTGAGCTAGCTGCTCAATTTATCAAACACAATCAAGTCAAAACAACAATAAAATTGTGTAATGGTGTAATTTTTTGTGTCATTATGCAGGTTCTATTCAGAGTGGATCTCCTGTATTATGATGCGGTAAACCCACCCACATGTGCATTATGTGTACATTTTATTATCTCTGCTGCATCGTCCTCAATTTTTCTTGATCTCCTTCGAAAAACGACTTCCACAGAAACTTCAAAATATCACTGAAATATGTCCTGTATTTAACCCGAGTTACAGAATGTGAGGACCAGTCATGTGTTAATAACTGGGACCAGATCACCATCACAACCAGTTTTCACACCTGTCACATTAATCCACCTGCATACACACACACACACACACACACACACACACACACAGAATAGCCTTCTTTAATGCATAAGTTATTGCAGGTGTACATAGCCACAATCACACGAGCGCACACACAGTCTGACCTGCACTTACAAATAGATTCACGAATGCACACAAGCGCCGCACATGCACAGGTACTCATAAGCATCACAATCGCTTCTCACTGGTTCCCATTTGCCCTGTAACCACGCGAAAACAAATATAGGCCTCCTGGATATGTGTGTTTGTGTGCATCTGTGGAGCAACTGGGGCGTGAGAGAGGGCTATCCTGTGTGTGTGTATGTGTGTGTGCCAGACTGTTGTGCGGTCTCGGGTGTAAACGTGCAGTCAGGACTCATTTGGCAGACAAACAGGCCGCAGGGTGGCTGGGGAATCGACGTGTGTTTGTGTGTGTGTGTGTGTTTGTTTTTATGTGTGTATCTGATAGAGAAAAAAGGGAAAAGGAAAGAGAAAGAGAGCGCGAGAGCATGCAGCAGAGGTTAAGTTTGCATGACTGCACTGTAGCCTCTTTCTGTCAGACAATGTATGGCACATGCACACACGCATACCTGTGGTCACGTCTTCTTTCTCCCTCGTAGATACAAGAGCATCCTGCTGTTTTAGGTGACACACCCCAAGCACAGACATGGATACAGTGGGTAGCCAAATAGTGTCATTAATTTGACCTCATGCACACCCTTCAACCCAAATATTACGCACAGACTTGTGTTTGCTATCAACAAAAGTTAATATCCAACCCAAAGACTAGGCAAAAATAACAAAAAAATCCAATAATAATGTCTGGGGTACCCATGGCTTTACTTGCAGGTTATGTCATATATCTTTTTTTTCAGCTTTAAAGTTTCCAAGCAAATATTTAAACTTTATTTGAATTTTACATTACTGCACATGCTGCTAAGTCAATGCACACACACACACACAGAGGCAGTACAGCATCCGCACAAACACACTCATACTCCCTCACACACTATGAGATGCCTTATCAACAATGGGCAGAAAGGAAATGTAATTAGAGCCAAATAAGGAACCTTCTTTTGTCAAGTGAAATCACAGGTATGAAAGAAAGGTCTCCACCCCTCCCACCACCACCACCACCACCACCATCTCTTCTTCCAACACCTCTTCCCCCTTTCACTTTCTTCTCTCCTCCGTCTCACTCTCTCTTGTACTCTCTCTCTCCATCAATACCTCTCTCTCTCCATCATCAGCACTAAATTCCCATTGATGTTTCTTTTCTTCTGCTGTATCGATCGCTTCATGAGAGGAGGGGAGGAAGGGAGGAAGGGAAGAAGGGAGAGATGGCGTTATCTGTTAATTAATTTGTCCTGAAGCCGGCCGCCTATTAATCAGACAGATAAGAGGCATTGGATGGCTGAACGGCGCAGACAGGCTGGTGGGGAGGGGATAGGGAGAGTTACACATACACACAAACACGCCGGTAGAGACGCACATGCAGAGGCTCGTGGAAACACATGTATGGGAATGTATGCGTACACACAGAATGCAAACATGCTGATGACACAACAAGCCGGTGCTCTCAAAGTGCAAGTGTGTATATTAAGTTAAAATGCACAATGCAAGCACACACGTATTCACAAAACTGTTTCGCACACACTTATACACACACACACACACACACACACACACACACACTTATACACACACACAGACACACGGACCTCATCCTGATAAAAATCATTGATGTGCCTCAATAAGAAAAGCTGCACTTTCAGCTCAATAAATTAATCACGGGGGTTTTAATTATTGGTGTTTCCTGTGTGTGTGTGTTTGTGCATGTATGTGTGCGCTTTATGTGTAATTAGAAGGGAGGTGTTTGTTGATGGGGATATGTGAAAACCCTATTAATAATATACAGCAAGTCATGCAGACACTTTGTAGATGTCATTTACGATTATCCTCTCTTGTATGTAAGTGCATTTGTAGTAATGTGGCTCTGTGTGTGTGTGTGTGTGTGTGTGTGTGTGTGTGTGTGTGTCCACTTCTTGAGCCATGTGTGCCCCCATTGGCCCTGGATCAAATTCCACCAGAGGGATGTGAGCGAATTGATTGAACCCTCAGTTCTGCTCCCAATGCCTGAGCGCCGAAAAACACACACACACACACACAGACAATTTAAAACACACCACCAGTGACACCATTAAATGATATTAACCCCTCGCTCATGTCGTCTTCTCTTCACTCGACCCCAGGGTTGAGCAGATTCAATAAGTATATGTGTGTTAATTTTAGCAATGCCAGCGCATATTTCCCCCTGCCCACAATGAGTGGTGAAGTCCTAGGGACCCCCTGAAGACATCTGTCTCTGTGAATGAGATGTGTGTGTGTGTGTGTGTGTGTGTGGGTGCGTGTTTGTGTGTGCATGTGTGCGAAGACCCCCTTAAGAAATTCACCTCTAATCCCTTCTGATGATTTCATTAAGTAGAAGAAGACACTGCCAGTTGGCAACGATACTGCTCCCTTCACTGTGCCGTGTGTGTGTGCATGTGTGTGTGTGTGTGTGTGTGTGTGTGTGTGTGTATCAATCATACACATTTGGATTCATTCCAGTGTGTTCCTATGCATTTATGTCTATGCATATGTGATATTGTATCTGCGTGTGCGCGCCGCGGTGTCTATCTTTGTGTGTCGGAGATGTTGTAGATAGAATGAATTAGAGCACATTACAAACAACAATAGCCCGCAACCTGGACATAATGAGACGCCTGCCATTACCCATCAACACACTGTGAGATAAGAACCCCGAACGCACATGCGCGCACGCAAACACGCCAACACACACCCGCTCTCGCTCGCCGCATCTCAAGAGGAGGCACATCGCAGCAGATGTTGTTGAAGAAATATCTTCCTTCTCATCTGCCTGCTTTCTCCTGGCAGGATGCTCCTCTCCTCTCCGGCACACACACACACACACACACACACACAAACACACACTGGAGGGCTGCAGCGAGGTCTGACAGGTGTGCTCGCATGGCCCACTGTCTTTGCCTTCCCTATGAAGACTCACAAAAACACACACACACACACACACACATAGGCAGACAGGCAGGTGTGAATGGACAGGTGTGTGAGGAGAGGACAGCTGTGAGGAAAGGTGTGAGTGGGCAGGTGTTCCATTAAAGAGACAGTAAAGAATAAGACAGGGAGGGACAGACAACAAGTGAGGGACTAGTGCGCTTAAGTTTGAACGGAATCCAAAGATATGAAATGAGAGGCAAAAACAGTATAAAGCAGCAGGCAAACATTTAAAACAGGTATACTCAAATAGACAGGACAGAGATGTATCAC
The DNA here is from genome assembly GCF_000690725.1 of Stegastes partitus. Taxonomy (NCBI): domain Eukaryota; kingdom Metazoa; phylum Chordata; class Actinopteri; family Pomacentridae; genus Stegastes; species Stegastes partitus. The sequence goes on along the minus strand of NW_007578921.1, from coordinate 196,329 downwards.
GGTGGATGGAAAAAAAATTAAACACACAGATGGTCAGTCATAGACAGACACTGGCAGACAAAAAGGCATAGATTGTGATTGGGAAGACAGACAGAGATCAGCGTAGGCAAATAGAAAGACATGGATTGACACGGGAGAAAGCAGGAGTTTTGAGGCCATAGCAGCAATTAGTGTGTGTATTTGAGCGGCGCAGCAGCGATGGCCAGCATTGATCCATGGAGGTTGTGTCAGGGGGAGATAAGGCCTGCCTTTCCCCAGAGAACAGCCCTGGGCACAGGGGAGAGAGGTAGAGGAGGAAGAGGAGGAGGAGGAGGAGGAGGACTTTGGTCAAACAGATGGATGAAGAGTAGCCAGGGCTGGGATGGCGGGGAGTCGATCTTGACCCTCTCACTACCTTCAAAACCAGCTTGATTCTCTTCTCTTTATTCCCTTTCTTTCTTGTTGGTTTTCAAAATGTCCGTCCATTTACTTTACAAGCACGGGTGTTTATTAGAAACGATATCAGCAAAAATGAAAATACATTAAACACGTTTCACAAAATACAACCAGTATGAATTGTTCCTGCTGCAAAGAGGATATTGTGTTTGATTTTTTTTTCAAGTGCAAAAAAATTGAAAAAGACATCTGAACACATTGCTGTGAATTAAGTTAAACCATTTTTATTAACAATCCTTCTCTTGCTTTTCTTCTGCCTTCTCTGTTCTCCAGGTTTCTCCACGCTGTCTTTGGCAGACCAGATGAGTCTACTGCAGAGTGCGTGGATGGAGATCTTGATTCTGCGTGTTGTATACCGCTCACTGTCTTTTGAAGACAAGGTAAGTGTTGCTTCTGCGTTTGTTTGTTGCCCTCCTGAGATACATAAACACACATTTTATTCACAGCCTCTCTGTGCTTCTAATTAGCTGGTGTATGCTGAGGACTACATAATGGACGAGGACCAGTCGAAGCTCGCTGGACTTCTGGACCTAAACAACGCCATCCTTCAGCTGGTCAAGAAATACAAAGCTATGAAGCTCGAGAAGGAGGAATTCGTCACTCTCAAAGCCATTGCTTTGGCTAACTCAGGTTTGAAATTCTTCACTCTCAGCTGATATTTTTGTCTGTCTGCACATTTGTGTTTGACTGGTGGAAGGGAGTTAATCCGAGGAATCTCCAGTCCCCCGGGGCTCATTTAAGCTGAACCATCAGAGGACTGATTTCAGTACTCTGCATCCAAACACACACAACTGCGACACATGACGCATACTTACACACAGGCAGATGTGTTTTGTGGTTTTTTTCCTTTACTAACACATGCAGTTGTCAAGCCTAACACTTTCCCTTTTAAAGCTACACAGAGTTGTCTTGTCATACTCTAGCGGTCACACTTGTAACACGACAAACATTCTACGCATGCATACTCACACAGCACAAACACACATGTGCAACCTCGAGCCCACCCCCAAACACAGCGGCCATCCCTTTTACAATTAGCATAGTCGTCTCTTCAGATGCCTGTTAAATAAGGTGAAATCATTAGAACCCAAAATCTGTCGATAAAGGCCCCTCTCTGATGTGTCCAGCTGCATCGACAGCTGACTGACACACGCGCACACACGCGCACTCTCTCACGCACACACGCCTTCTTCCTCCCATGACCCATCTTTTGAACTTTGTCTTGGAAGCCGGCCAGCTCTTCAGTACTCTTTAATTACAAGGGGGGAGCTGTCAATACAATGTGTTTAAATGGGAGAATGCAATGGGAGAGCTTTGAATAGGGAGGGAGGGGCCTTTTGTTCTGGTTCTGCCACCGTCCACGCACAAACACACACATTTATCCAACGCATTCGCACACATGCACACAGTTTCTCGTCAAATATGCCATTTCTTGTCTCTCTCACATACATAAGCACACAGGCAAGCAGAACTTCAGCGTGTACCTAAATGTGAACCGTGGAAAAATGTTTGCCCGCACACATGGAGTACATACTGTTATGCACATGCAGAAAATATTGATGTGTTGTTTTCCTGTGGGCTTTGTGTGACAATCAATCTCTTGCTTCTGCCTGTCTGTGTGTGAATGTGTGTGTCCGTGTTTGTAGGTATGTCTGTTGGTCTGTGAGCGCTGCTTAGTTAAAGTTAAGAAAATCCTCTGGTTATGGACAACAGTGTTGATGATGGTGATGATGATGATGAGTTATCTGGGAAACATGACCCAACTTGTGAGAAAACTGAGTAACAGCAATATGCCATGATGTTTAAAGGACAAAATGATGATGATAGTCACAAAATAGTGAATTCTCTGCGCTCATTAAATTGGAACATTCTCAAAATTACAAACACAAGCGAATTGAAAGGCAAAGTATACAGATTTGATCTGAACTGTCCGGCAGGAAATGTTAACTTTATGATGCTTGAATTAAAAGTTTATGTTGTCAGCAAGTTAGAGATTTAACCATCTAACTTGATCTGCAACTGCTTGTTTTTTTTGTTTTTTTATTGTTGATAAATCTGCAAATTAGGTGACAAATTTGTTTATTAATGGTTTGGTAGTTAAGATGTAATAAAATAGTATGAAAAAATCTGTAGTCTATGGAGGTGTCTTGAAATCTTTAGTCGGATAACTACAATCTGAAGTTGTTTAATTTACTTAATTCTACATACAAGTAATAGATAATACAGTTCTTGCAAGTAAATATTGGAAGCGAAAGGAGGAGATGCTTGGTTTTCATATACACAGAAAACGTTACATATGAATAGATAATTTCCCTTCAAACACACACACCTTGCACATGTATTAGACTACATCGTATTGAACTGTATTTCCAGTTCTTTGTCCTCCTTTATTTACATAAAGGAAATGGACAGAAAGAAATAAACAATTCTACCTGGTTTAAAAAAAAAAAAAAAAGGTCACTCTGCACATTAGTTTTTTGTTGTATTTGTTATCAGTACATTTGTTCTTGTTATACCATTTCAGGAATGTCAAAATAACTCCACAGAAAAATGTCAATTTCACGCTACACACCAAAGAGCTGGTGGACGTGTGGCTGACTGACGAACGGACGGCGTCGACGTCCAGTTAGAATACGGGTTTTATTGTGTATTCTGTCGAAAGCTTACATCACCGTTAAGAAAATTCCCGTTTCAAAAAGGCATTCTTTTAACTGACTTAAATCTAAACAGCTGACGCCCAAATAAGAACTTTGTATCATTGCCCAGAGTCTAACTGCTCTTCAAGACAACAGAATGCTAGCATTAGCATTTTGAAGGGCACTGACACTAATTAATTCACAGGATGCTAATCGTCTGCATTAATGAAGCCCAGCCTTAAGAAATGTTAGCAAACGTGCCCCACATGTAAAGAAAGCCAAACTAGCCATGGGAAACAGGAGGCACGCGTGTGTGTGTGTGTGTGTGTGTGTGTGTGTGTGTGCGCTTGTGTGTGTGCATTCATTTATGTGCGTCCGTGAATTGTGAGTTCCATGTTAACATGTGCGTTTTAACAGCCCGATGTGCTTGTGCTCATTAACGACTGCTGTTTTACTTGTGAGTGTACTGCGGGTCACAGCACAGGCAGAAGCCATGTCCACCAGCTTAAATACTAAACACACAATACTAATTGAAAACAATGTGAAACTCATTAAACTTGGGTTTAACTTCAGCCTGTTCACTGCAGGAAAGCACTTATTACAACTCAAAAATAAAGAGCAGCTGTTTTGTCATCGCGAGTGACGTTAGGACTCGTTCATTTTGTACATGTACCTTCTTTCTTTGTCACTTTATAGCAAAATAAAAAGAGATACTGTACAAAAAGCGGTTACATATTTGGCCTCAAATTGTTTTCCCAGCATCCACACAACAGTTGTTTATATTTTATGTGCAGCATACCGCGTGTTTTCTCTGTACAAAGAAAAATGTGAACCTAAATTCAGCTCATTAACCTTAATTAATAGACTTCCACCCCCCCTCCCCCGGCATCATTACTGCTCTCCATTAAAGCAAAATATCATCAAATAGCAATATATGAAAGAAATGAAGAACAGTGGACCACAAATAGGAAATATGAGAGCCAATGGAAGCTAAGTTTTCTATTGATCCCCGTAGAACCCAACCCACCGCCCGCTCTGGTCCTGCATACTGATACATGCATTACACTCGATAGATCCAACTCTGTGTGTTTGATTGTGTTAGCGCGCACATCTGTCTGTATGTGACTCTGCTGGCACGGTTTATATTTAAGTATAAATGTATTTGTTTGTTTGTTGATGCGGTCAGCGTCCAAGTTCCATGTGGACAGTATGAGCATGTGTGTAAAAAGTACACCATTTGGTTCAGTTGTAGAATTTTCTTTGGCGGGCTTCAGTAACACTCAACTAAGTGGGATGGTATACAAAAGCTTTTAGTTGAATCCACTAAAAAGAGGCAACAAACACATACACATCACCACTTTTCATAAAACCGCCACGTGAAAGAATTTGTACTGCTTAATATTTACACACCTGCAATGTTTTAGACGTTGCTACCGACTGTTTTGAAAGGTTTGGAGTTGGTAGTAAAAAGTGAAGTGGCTTGGCAATATATGAAGATGATGAAAGATGAAAACAAAACTTAGTTATTATGTTAAGTTAGTTATTATGAGATCACACATCAGATTCTGTTGTTGTCCTTTGTGTGCCTACGTATGAAATAGTTGGCATTTCACTTGCACTCATTGGTCCCATCACCTCGGCAGATCTGTTGTGTGTGTGTGTGTGCGTGTGTGTGTGTGTGTGTGGAGGGGGGCGCTATCAATAGTTGTCTTGTGATTATTATTTAACATGCATGTAGTCATTGATCGGAGACATTGATCGAAGGTTGGGAGCTAAAGGCCAGCTCGCATTAAGACTTTGCCTCCCTAAGGAGCAATATGGAGCATTATTATTGAGGGACATTCTCAGCCTTTTACTGCCACATATGCCTGAACACACCTACATGCCAGCTCAGAGAGAGATTACAGATGTGTGCAGCCGTGTCTTTATGCACACACACACACACACACACACACACACACACACACACACAAACTCTCAGTGGTTCATCATTCTACAAGTCTATCTCTTTCTCTCCACCCACTCGTCTCTTGGTCTGTCCATTCATCACGCCCACAGATCCACACTTTAAAGAAGGAGTAAGGAGCGGCCTCTGTGTGTGAAGCTCCACTCCTGGAGTCAAAATGTTTGTTTCAGAGTGTTGTTTTAAACTGAGGAGTAAAAGTATGTTTTTAATTGGACTGTTAATGCTCCTAAAACAAGCTTTTTGTAAAACACACCAACGTTTTTCTGTTATCTATGTTCAAAAGAGAATCAGAATCAGAATCAGAATCAGAATCAGCTTTAATGGCCAAGTACGTACACAACATACAAGGAATTTGGCTTCGACTGTTGGTGTCGCCCTAGGAATTTGCATGAATAATAGAAATAGGAAAATTAAAAAATAAAGTAAAATAAAGTAAAATAACTAAAGAAAGAAAAGAATAAGATACAATAAATATTAAAAAAATAAAACAAGATAATAAGACAAATATATACAAGAATTTACACATCTAGTAGAAAAAGGTACATTAGTGCAAAATGTATGTAAGAATACAAGAATGTAAGTATCCTGCACTTTTACTGCAGGCTTACAAATTATTATGTCATTAGAATTTACATTTATAGAATTTCCAGCCCAAAGTTGTGGTTCACAGGAGCGTCGCTGCATTGTTTCTGTTTGGATTTCAGATTACATTTTTACAACGCCTCCCTTCTGGTGCACTGAGTCGATAGCAGAGCAGACAGAGGGGGCACAGGGACTGACAAAGACACATACTGTTAAAAACACCATCTCACACAGTCACAGCAGCTTTCTGCACTGCAAAACTGTTCAGGTCTGCTGCACGCCAGGAGGCTCAACAACCTTTTCATGAGCACAAATTTATTTCAGCATCACAAACCATAATTAAATATTTTCCTTTCCAGGTTGTTTATGAAATTTAGTGTAATTTAAATTTCACCTGTGAGCAATACTCTTTTCTTTTGCAATGTTCATCACATGTTTTCTTCCGTCCTCCTCCAGACTCCATGCACATTGAAGATGTGGATGCAGTGCAGAAGCTCCAGGACGTGCTCCACGAGGCCCTGCAGGACTACGAGGCTTCCCAGCACCAGGAGGACCCCCGCCGGGCGGGCAAGCTGCTCATGACCCTCCCCCTGCTCCGCCAGACCTCCACCAAGGCCGTGCAGCACTTCTACAGCATCAAGCAGGATGGCAAAGTCCCAATGCACAAACTCTTCTTGGAGCTGCTGGAAGCCAAGGTCTGAGGACAGGGTGAAGGATGAAAGGACAGCGAGACGCCCGTCTCAACCACTTTGAGCTGCAACTGAACAACTTTGAATGACCTCTTGCTCTTTTACACGCACACACCCCTACACACACACACACACACACACACACACACACACACTTGCGCACATACACTGAAATACGTCCATCTGCTGACACACGCCCCTATGAATAAAGAAGCTATCTAGACCTCCTACCTGAACCCTAAACCACCACCAGTCTTCGACAAAAAGGCGCTCACTTGATCATCAGTTTTGGGGGAGGTGTGGCCAGACTGACGTCGCCCCCCCACGTTACCGAGGGAAGACGTTTCCTACCAATTACTCAACAGCAGTTAATTACCAGTGACCGCAGTCGATCCAAACACTGACGATGGCAAAACACTTATGCATTTAATAACGACTAAGATGTTATTAATGACAAACGCTTCAATGAGGACACATTTAAAAGAAACTGAAAACTCTTCATTTTAGCTCTGAGAGACTGTAAGACTGCACTCGTGTCTCCTTCCCCCCCCCCTCCCCGTTTCCCCCAACAGAGTTTTTTAAAGTGTTCACGAAGAAAACGAGTGGAAAAAAAAAAATAAACGAACACTGAGGAAGTATTAATGACATTTGTTGTCAAAGTACATGTACAATGAAACTTGGATGGATGGACAGAAAGACAAAGAAGAGGAGATTTGCCCTGCCAAAGAATGGAATCATCCATTCAGAGGATGCCAGCAAACTTTTACTGTCATAACCCAAAAAAAACTGTTTCTGGATTGATCTACCAGTGGCTTTCAGTCCTGGGCCTCGAGAGTACCGGCTGGTTCTCTGTTCTAACAGTTATTTCAAAGGTTTCTGGTAATTATGAAAACCAGCAGGGCTCAGAGTTTCAAAGGACCAGGATTGGAAACAACTGACACTTTCTGGTTCTCCCTAAATTCAGTTCCTGGTTTCCCACGACTCCCCCACTTCAACTACAACGTTACTATTTGTTGTATTTGCTGAGGACCGGTGATCCTGGCCTCCCAAACCTGTCAGTATTACCATCGGTGTTTCTACACTGGATGAAGCTAAAAATGGCTTCAGATATGCTAACCACTGGAGGTGTGGCTGATTGACAGTAGACTTTTTATTTGCTTATATCGAAGTAAAAGTTGATCTATATCGTCAAGAACGGATTCCTTGCTTGGCTAACAGACAGACGATGTGCGTTCACATTCTCTGTGATAATATACGTTCAGTCAAACACCCCTCTCGTGCTTGGACGTCTGTTTGAAGCATTTTTAGCTGCTTAGCGGCCCGGGTTTGCAGCTCTCCACCTACCAGTCAGTAGAGATTTCAGTCTGTCAATGTGCCATTAAGAATAGTCCAGCCCATGCTCATTACCCACACTCCAAAAACTACAAAGTGTCACCTCAGTGCTCCCCTCCTCGCCCCGTTGTGTTCACAACTTCCAGCTCGTCTCTTGCGTCAGCACAGAGATATTTTTGTGATCCATTCAGGGAGTGCAGAGAGAGAGGGGGCGGAGCTTCAGTCACTCAAACGCAATAGAAACCAGAGGGAAAGGTGTGCTGACAAAACTGACTGAAGAACAACTGTTGTTGCTTTGAAACTCCTCGATTTTTTTTTTGTTTTGTTTTTTTTCTTAATTTCTACCTTGAAAATAATCTTAGCGACGATACCAATATTAGGGTTGTAAATAACTGTCATCCTGTATATGACATATAACATGGCTTTGTTTTTGTTATTACTATTGTCTTCTTAAAACTGAATCAATCAATATGTCTTTCCTTTTTTCTATCAGCTTGACCACTTTCAGCAATTATCATATATATATATAAATATAACGAGTAATAATGTATTAACAAATCAGCGTTTATCTTAGAAACTCTGAGCAATAGTGGTTTTTAAAAGGAGGGGTTTGTGCATATGGACTAAGTCTGCAATATTAACATGACGTGCCAGTCTTAAATTTGGGGAGAGAGAGGACGAGGATTTGGAGGAGAATTTGTAGCTTCTCTTTCTCTCTGTGTAACTTGCCATAAGCTATTAGATAACCGTCGACATTTCCTTTCGTTAGTGACATTTAGGCAGAAAAATGTGGCGACTAGATGTTACTGCTGATTTCACATAAAAGGGTTCAAGAAGAAGCAGCTAATAATTTTAAAAAAAAACACATCCAGTCTCACATATTCTGAGGTTTTGCACCTTTCTTGTGACCAAATTCTTTTAATGGTCGCATTTAATCTCATGTAAGAAGGAAAAAAAAAACACTTCTTTGTTTGAAACCAACATTTTTTTTTGCTCATTTGCACCCGAAGGTGTCAAATAGTTTCGGCCACGTGACCCAAAGCGGGGAACAACCTGATGACTGTAGGAGCTGAGGGGAAAACATCAACCAAACCAGACTTCTTGTTAGCTCGCTAGCCGCTTTCCTGTTGTTTTAAAGGGAACGTTGGGCCTCGTGATGCTTCAGTATTCCATATAGCATCTAAACTACTCAGATGAATTCTTAGAAAGAGGCTTAGCTGCAGGTGCCTCTGATCTTGTTACCTTCCTGTTTAGCTTGTCAACAGGTGAGGCCTCAAAATGTGACTCTAATTAACAGACTTTAAAATGACGGGCGTTTTTTATTTGACAGCGATTTTGGAGTCGTTCGTTAGCTGTCGGCGCTTGTTAAAATTCAAAACGGTTTCTCTAGAAGCAGGAAAAAGCCGAGCTGACGGGAAGCTGTCGAACCATTTGGTGTGGAGCGATCACAGCTTTAACAGGTAGACAGTCAAGGTTCTGTTTTGGTTCTTCTTTTTTTTTTAGTAATCTTTTATTTCTGTACTTTCTAAAGCCGAATAAGAATGCCAAAATGTGTACTCTAGGCGACAGCGTAATCTAATATAAAATGGCAACTTGTCACACGTGGAGGAGTGCAGCGGTTTAAGTGTAGTCGATCTCTAACATCACACGCTCTGTATCAAACATCAGTATTATTAGTAAGGGGTATTTTCTCAGCCTTCTTAAACATTGTATATTGTAAATTATACAGATTATAATTCTAACATAAGACATTTTATTGGAAACAAAATCCAGAAAAAAAAAAAACAAAGAAAAAAAAAAAACGTAGTTCAGCCTGTGTGTTTCATGTTTGCTGTTTTTTCTATCGAGAAACTTTTAATTTTATCTGTTTTTCTGTTTGTTTGTTTGTTTGTTTCCGTTCGATCCTTCTTCTTCTTCTTCTTCCTCCTCCGTTGAGTCCCTCTAAGGCGTTGCTGTGTATCTTTTTCTCGTGGTGATTCCCGTTCTTGTGCCCGTGTGCTTCTTCTTTAGACAACACAAAGAGTAGAGTAGAGGCCATGTTTGTCCGTCCGTCTGTCTGTCGGATCAGTCCTGCCCCGGGGGGTTCTGGGCGCCGGATTCTCTCACAAAAACCGAAAAAACCGGACATTAAAGCTCTTCTTCTTCTTCTTCTAGAAACTAGACCACCCAGGATCAAATTACAGTATTCATCTTTACCAAACTATACATAAATAATGAAATATTTAGTATCTAAATGAAGAAACACCTTTAACGAGTATTTAAAAAGGGATCATTTGTGTAACTTTCCTGTAGAGTAAAACAATATACTGTATATCTTTAGGTTAAATAAATGAAAAGGACATTTGAGTAATTCAGAACTGTAGGTGACTCTTTTTTGATAAAACTCGCTGTACATAATCTGCCTTCCATACAGCTCAGCTCATCGTTACTGTTTCAGCAGGCAAACAAAAAAAATATGAAGATGACATTCTTTTTTATTTTTTAGTTGTTTTCCCTCGTCTCAGCTTATTTCCTGGGAAATATCTTGCTTTACAACGAAAAGCTTTCAGTCGATGGGGGAAAGAAATGTCAAAGGATGAGCTTGACATGTTTAATTTGCTGTTTTTTTTCACATTGATCCATCACTGGGACACAATTCCACACGGCGGTCCGATGAAGCCGCAAGAGTTGAATTCAAATTTTTACCAATTTTTGTACCTCATGATGCAAATTTACCGATTGAGATGCTGCACTACGAACACCGTCAGAACATCCTAGGGTTCATCAGAGGTCAGACATTCGTTGTTCTCAGAGGGGACGAAATATTTCACAGATACTTGCAGGTCGAGCTCCCGATGACGAGCTTCCTGTTTTGATTGTAACTCTGTCAGAACGTTTCATCTTCACCACTTATGGAAGAAAGGTGCTCTTCTCTCTTCTTTTTTTTTTTTGTATTCAGCTGTCCGACCGGTCCCGTGTCCTCCTCAACAGCTGAGAAAGATGTGACACGGTCTCCCCGAGGTGATTAATGCTGAGCTGAATCTGGTTAATAGTCGCGTTTGAAAATTGGAGTTGGAAACGGTTCCCAGCGGCGCCCCTTTGTCTTGCTGGCCGGGGCCGTTTCAGTCGGCTAAAAAAAAAACTGAAATCAGAAGGGAGATTGTGTATTTCTTTCCGAAGATGTAACTTGCTGCTCATAGCCACAATATTATTTAGATGTACAGGGTTTTGTTTTTTTACCTTGTACACTTTTTTTTCTTGTTAAAAAGCAATATTTGAAAGACTGTACAATGACAAGGCAAGAGTTGCACAAGCTTGTGTCGGGTTATAGATCCCAAATGCTGATGGATCTATTAGAATGCAGTTGGTGTTAAAAACCACATAAACAACAACAAACAAAGCTGGTATTTCCATGAGGAGCAGTGGAAGAAGGACTGTCTGGGTTTTGTTGTTGTTTTTTGTTGCAGAGCCACTGATACAAAGAGTTTGACCTGGTTGCACTTTGGGCATCATTTTTATTGCCCTCATTTGGAACTTAGATCCATTAGCTACAAACACTCCATGTAACAATAGTGTAGTCGGAGCAGAACGACGAGTTATCGAGCCGGATCTTCCATAGCTGCCCCCCCCCCAACCCCTGAAAACTGCTAAGGCCAAACTGTGTCTATCTACAGCTCAACAGTGTTTAGTCATTTAGTTGTATTTAATCCCCAAATGTAACTGCCACTCGTGCTGCAGGCTTCCCCCCCTGCGGTCTGAAATTTGCAAATATGAAGAAAATATTTAAAGGAGAGACAAAAGTTTGGGAACATTTGGATTAAAAAGGATATTTAAGGAATTGTTTTTTTTTTTCTTTTCCTAAAAACCCTGGAGCGGTGGAGAAGAGTTGTGGACGAGAGACGACCCTGTAGTGTTATTAAAAACATGTCCGTAGATTTTAGATGTGCTTCACATCAGTAAATGAAAAAAAAGAAAAAAAGGAAAAAAAAAAAAAAAAGATAAACAATTACCTGTATATTTTTGTGACGTGTATCATACAAGTGTGCTCCAACAATAATGTCCATTTGTGTAAATGTATTTATTTCACATTGTATATATTGTTCAATGCAAAAAGAGAGACCTATGATTCTGTAACTTAAACTACTATGGGTTGAAACATTACATGTGTTACTCCAGACTATGCCTTTCAGGATTATTACAGTAGAGCAATATCAATTAAAACCAGGCTTCCAGTTTTGAATTCTGTCTTGTGTCTCTGATTGTCTTCACGTTATTATTTGTTTATCTTATAAAGAAGTAGCGCATCATTTTATTATTTACTTCAGGATTCAACACATAAACCAGGAATTGTTTTTGTAAATAATGTACCAGTAAATACATCACGTCTTCTGGAGAGGCAGAAGTTTTTGTTTTTCATGATCAGAAATAACAGCTACAACATTTATGAAGCTCTAAGCTATTATTTATCATGTTTCCAGTTAATAAGAATATGAATAATAAGGGGCTGCAAGGTGGATCAGTGGTTAGCATCATTGCCTCGCAGCATGAAGGTCGGCGGTTCGTGTCCCAGTGACGACACCTGGGATCTTTCTGCGTGGAGTCTCCATGTTCTCCCTGTGCAGCGTGGGTTCTCTCCGGGTTCTCAGACTTCCTCCCACACAGTCCAAAAACATGTTGAGGTTATTTGGTGATTCTAAATTGTCCGTAGGTGTGAATGTGAGTGTGCTTGGTTGTCTGTCTCTAAGTGTAGCCCTGTGATCGGGTGTCCCCTGCCTTCACCCTGAGTCAGCTGGGATAGACTCCAGCCCCCCACGACCCTAGTGAGGATAGATAATGGATGGATGGATGAATACTAAGAAAACAACAGAAAAGTAGCTGCTGCTGTTAATTTTCAGCAGGAAAAGAGACACACTGTTCATGTCAGTGATGATAGTAGGAGATAATATATCAACAAAAATGTTTTGTTTTTACAAAGTTTGCTAAATAAAAAAACAAAAAAGCAGCTATTCAAGTGACACGGAAGGTTTATTCTTTTTGTTTTACAGCTGTTAAAATGAAGAAAGTTTGTTTTTCTGATCTTTTAACTAAAGTGAGTGAAGTTTGATATTTTGCCGCCAGCGTGCGTACTGGTGTCTTTATTACAGTCATTTAATGATGAATCACAAATGAATGAATCACACGTCATTTTCCACACATGATCCACGATGATGAAGAAATAATAGAAATATATGGTAACAAAATAGAACGTGGTCCTTCACTGTGGTCTGGATTTTATTTTCTAAATATCCACCAGGTAGAGTGGCAAAAAAATCTTCACCAAGCATTCATGGTCTCCAGATTCTACGGACTCTGGTGATCCTGCAGGTTTTATAAACAAAAAATGGTGAACACAGTAAACATTAAACACACTGATCATAATCAGAGGATGGTAACGAGCATGTAGAATGTAGCTCAGAGCACCAGTGGGCCTCACGGAGCAGGCTGGACCTTAACTCTTCCTGTAACAGGCTTTGCTTTATGTTGCATTTTAGTGCTTTGCTGAAGGGAACTACAGCAGCGGGCATCGAGGCCGGGGGGAGGGAGGATAATAACTCACCTGCCAAACACTCATCTGTCCATCTACTGCAGCCTGGCAAGAATCATTCTGAGGATCATAGAGCACTGCCGTCTATTTATGGAGCTGTTTTCAGCTACTGTTGCCTTAAAATGATGGAGAGCAATAAAGACGGAATGTTAAGAGGGAAAGAAAGAAAGGAGGAGAGACGGAGGAGGAGGAGGAGGAGGAGGAGGAGGAAGTGGGAACAGCTTGCTCCGGTGGGTGGCTAACTACTGTCCATTCTGAATGACCAGATCTCCTGCTCTTGCCAAGGGCACTAAACACACACACACACACACACACACACACACACACATTAAGTCATGCTGCGCACAACATTAAAAACAATGGATCCAACAAAAGCACAAGCATCCAAGAGTCAAAACACAAACAAACATAAGCTCCATCTTTCTCTTTGCATTTTAAATAATTAGCTCTTCTTCTCTATTTTCTTTCAGACTCTTTCTTGCCTCTCCATCCTTCCCTTTATTCCCTCTCTCTCTCCGTCCCCCCCTAAGAGCCAGCAGCAGTAAATGGGATGCAGAGGCCAGATATTTAATGTAGCAGAGAGCTGTGAAGCGTTTTAAGAAGCCTTTTCCTAACAGGGGGAGCCCTGACCTGCAGGCAAATATTTTTCAACCAGATGACATAAGAAGATATTAGTGGAAAAGAGAGCAATATTTTTATTCCCTTTTTCTTTTTTTCTCCTTCTCCCTCCTTCTCTTTCTCCGGCGCTCTTCTATTTGGGTTGCCGCCTGGTCACTCAGCCCCTCTCGCACATATGTTTTATTTTACTTGCTTGCCTTTTGGAGTTCATTTATTTTATTTTATCTTTGATTCATTATTATGATACGATAAAAGCTACTTGAGCATTTCAGCTGCCGAGGGGCTCTTATCGTTAACCTTGTGGAACGCATGTAAGAGTGGGTTCCACATGCCGCATCGCTAATGGCCAACTTAACTCCTTTCTTCTCCTCCTCCACCTTCTGGCTTCATCTACATCTCTCCTTCCATCTCTCTCCCACCACCTTTTCATCTCTTTATCTTTGCTGCTGTGCTATCTCCTCTTTTCTCTCGCGATCTCCTCCGACTGTATTTTTTTTATTTTTTTCTCTTTACTCGTTTTTCACTTTCTGGATTCGGTGTTCACGTTGGTTCCTTCGCGCGCAGGAAAATAAAAGTCAGCACAGCTCTGTTTCGCTCTGCTCAGCATAACTGACGAATAAATGACACAGGTTTTTTTTTTTGTGACTGTCCAACGAGGATATAACCCCGATCTGTCACTGCTGATAATTGTGATGGCTTTCTCAGTTGCTTTAAAGCTCGGCCAACTGATAAGACTTTTTCCAGCCGCTGTCGGTGATTCGTCCTCGGCAAACATTATTTTTGGGGTCCCACAGGGTTAAATTTTCGGCCCCATTTCATTCTCCATTTGCGTGCATAAAGTTTCACTGTTCTACCAGTGAAGTACAGTTATGGCCGCCCATAACACCTAATGACACCATTAGTCTACGCAGCTGTAGAAGCTGCCTTGCAGATATGAGTTGTTGAAGGTTGCCAAGATTTGCACAACTTAATGAATCCAAAGCATAAGGCACCTTTCTGTTCAAACAACTCTATTACATTAATTTACTGTAAATGAGGGAAAATTTCAAGAAAAAAAAATGTAGTAAAAATGTGATGAACTTGGAGGGAATTTGTAGAGTCCACCTGTCTGTCAGTCCATCTATCACACTGGATGTGTAAGTTTATTGTTTTAATGGATGTAAATATTCTTTATAAAGCATAGAAAAGCCAAAAACACATATGAGCTCATAAAAGTTAAGGCTACGAAATGTTTTGAAATCACTGAATGTTGCTGTATTTGTTTTGTGAGAAGCTTTTTTACCCCTTTAACTTTTTTTTAAAAGTCAATTCAAAGTTTTCTAACAGTATTTTAAGGGATTCCAATTTTCTGTGACGATTCTCAGTCATCCAGGTCATGGCTGTTCTCGTGGATTAATTGTAGAAACTGAACTCGCTTTAGTTCCTTGAAGACGTTCCACCTCTCATCCAAGAGGCTTCATCAGTTCTGACTGACTAGTTGGGAGTTACAGATAGCTTTAAGGATCCATTAACACCTGAGTTTCATTTTCAGTTGGGGGTTTGTTGCTCCTCACCCTCATTATGTGAGTCGTTACTGCTCCCCCTGCCACAATGGGGTTCGTTAGGGTCTTTTGTGGTCCACTTTTAAAACTGCAAACTGGGGAAAAAAACAAACAAAAAAAAACACTAATATTCTGGCAGTTGTTACCCCTGTAAAATACTTTAAAATTTCAATCATCTAAATACATTTTGTAGCATCAATTTTATATGGCATCATTTGTACTTTTTGACTTTATAATGTTTCATATGGGATATTTTCATGTGTTAAAACATTAAAATCCATTTCAAAATACTTCTTCAACAGAACCAGAACTTCTCCTCAGTGTCTACTCTTTACTTGCTGAGGAAAGAGAAGCTGAGTGACTTTTGTTGTGGCCACAGACATCTTAAGATGCTTCTACATTTACAGATTTTTCACAATCTAAAAAAATACATTAAAGACATTTAAAAGCCTTTAAATTGCAGAACTGATTTGTACATTAATAGTTGTGCAATGGAAACAGACTTAGTGAATCTTTTATCAGGGTGTTGAAATGACTGTAACGTTGCTCAAAGGAATGAATCAAACAAACATAAAGTTTCCTCATCACATTGGATCAGTGTTTTATTACAACTGACACCCAACTGAAGCATCAGTACCACCAGCTGATCACCTCTATGTAACCATATCATCCAGTTCAAATAAAATCTGGTCACTTTTCCATATTTTCTGGAAGCTTGGTTCAAACTGCATTTGGAAACCCTGTAGGTGAACTGAAACGCTTGTAGCTGCAGCTTTCATGACATCTGGTCTGTTTGTTGCTAAAAGAGAAGCAACGTATGAAAAAGACCAGAGCAGCGATTCTGGCCCGTTGTCAGGATTTTGTTTTGTTCTTTCAGAGGCTGCCGTCAAGCACCGGAGAAAGACCTCTTCAGAAATCCAGGACTTGTTATTTTATTTTATGTGGAACATATAAGTAACACAGCTGCACAAAGCGACTTTCTCATCCAGACCTCGGGCTGGACCCAGATTTCATTTCAGAGAGCCTCTTATTGGGTTTGAGAGAAAGTCTGGATGTGATTTTCACCTCCTAATACGGTGCCAAACAGGGCCGGTCTCCAAGGGTGACCATATCTGTTTTAGGCTGCGTGACCTGTGAAGTGCTAATGTGTGGCAGCTTCGCACTGATCGCACTGATGGCATTTCAAAGGCCTGTTTTTGGGGATATTTAACCCCCCCACACACACATATACGTACATATATATATATATAGGTATGTCGCTGTGTGTGTGTGTGTGTGTGTGTCGCTTTGCTACATGTGTGTGTTTTATCCCTGTATCCCTTTGTATCAGTGGTGGGGTTCCCTTGGGTTTCACAGGCCTAGTGACATAGACTCACGGTGGTAATGGCCTTTCACAGCATCCAGCTCCCCTGACACACACACACACACACACACACACACACTGAAACACAGATAAGAGGACAGTGCACAGTGACACATCAACTGGGCACAGATGGAGAAAACCACAAAGAGCTACGCGGCGTACATTCTTGAGCGTAATCAACATTACAGAAATTCAATTCAGTTCAATTCAATTTTATTTGTATAGCGCATATTTACAACAACAAGTCATCTCATAGCGCTTCACAAAAGCAGAGACAGAAACACCCAACAATCCAAAACATTTGGATTCCCTATAAGCTTCAGCACTCCGCAACAGTGGGAAGGAACCGAAAACCCCTAAAAAAAAAAAGGAACACGAATGTTAAATCCAGAACCTTCTGGAGGTAACGAAGGGCAACTTTTCTCTCTGTTTACTTTGTCTCTGCCGTTCCTTCTTCTCTCCTTGCTCTCCACTGACCTCCCCTCCATCTCCATCACATCCCATCCAGCCTACTTATCCCACATGCTAACCAGCAGACCACTCCGCCTGTAACATTTGTGCAATGATTTACTCCTTCTCTCCCTCTCTCCTTCTTTATCTTTTCCCTCTCTTCCTCTCTCTCTCTCTCTGTCATTCATTCCTTGATCTCGCCTCCGTTCCTTCTTGTCATTCACTTTCTTTTAATCTTGTTCACTATAACTATAAATCACGCCGCGCTCACTCGCCTCGCTTCTATCTCCTCGCCTCCTTCCATTTCTCCATCCTCTTGTGTCATCCCATTCTCCATCCTCTTCCCTCTTCGTCCCCTATTCTCTTCCTCCTCCCCCCCACCCACCACCCATCCCTCTATCACGCCGGGTGTAAAGTGGCTTCGGCGGCTGTGTGCATTTGCGCTGCATGTGCGAGCTATAAGAGGGTCAGCTGTCTATTTGCACTTTTAACGTCTTAACTCTATACGATGGGCCATTTATTCTCACTCTCTCCTCTCTCTCCCCTCTGCTCTCCCCCCCTCCCTCCTCCTCATCCCACCTTCCCATCCTCCTTCTGTGTCTATTGCTCTCGATCTCTCTCTTAGGACAGTAAATGTTTTAACTCTCCATTCTATGGGCCATTCATTAAGTTAGTGTACTTTAATAAATAGTCTGACGTGTCACTGGCCAGTGAATTAGTGGCACTTTAAATCCCCCACCAGTGGCCAATATATAGCTGGAAGCTTTGATATGCAGCAGCCACTCTTTCTCAGAAAACCAATTAGAGCTTAGCAGGGCCAGCGTGCACGTTAATAACACACGTCACTGTTTAACAATTTCACCAACTTATGACTGTTTACAGTTTGTGGAACAAACAAGAGAAGGTGCTCAAATAAGTTGGAGAAAACTTCATAGAAATGTTGTTTTATTCTGAGTAGAGTATGTTTTAGAGGAGTAACATGATACAACTATTAAACAGTCGCACAACAGCTCTACATGGTGTAGAAGTGACAAGAAAGAGCTCTGATCAAAGCAGCGGAGCGTCTTCTTTTTATTCCTCTTTAAATTAGAGCGGCACGGTGAAACTTACACCTTCCTTTAGATGTGTGTTTGACAGTTTTTGTGTGTGTGTACGAATGTGTAGTCGTCCTCAAACTTATTCATACCCTTCGATTAAATAAGTAAAAAAACAGCTGTTAATTAAATAAGCTGAAATTGACAAAAGTAATAATAAATAATTTTTTTATGAAAATCATGACATTGCTTTTGAATTGTGATTCAACAAAAATATTTTTTTTAAAACCAACAACAACAAGCAAACAAGCATGACGAGACCCGTAAACGAATATTTAGTTGAACAACCCTTTGAGCCAATCACTGCAATCAAGTGTTTTCTGTAACTCTCAGTCAGACTTCTGCACCTGTTGACAGCTATTTGGATTTCACTGCTCATCAGCAAAGTGCTCTAATTTGGCCATAACAGTTTTTTTTTTTTTTTTTTAGTTGTTCTTTTCAACCACAATTCAAAAGCAATGTCTTATTTCACTAAATTAGAATTTAGCAAATTTTTATTTATTATGACTTTTTTCAGTTTCTTGTTATTTGAGTGACTATTGAGAATTTTGCCTTTTCTATAATGGAAGCTTATGAATACATTTGAGGACGACTGTGTGCAGGACAAACATACATTTGGACACCATATACTTTATTTTTCCCGGCTACATATTGACTCTGAGAATGTAGATTATTGTTTGTAATGTCTTTAAACATGTGACTGTACTGTATACTGGATTTGCACATGATAAATCTGAACAAAAGGAGTTTTAAAAAAAAAAGCAGTGGAGCATCATCTTATGGCTGTAACTGATACTAAAAATATTCAAACAGACCAAAATCCACGAGGTAGAGTCGGTTCTACAGTACCAGCGCTGGACGAAGTGCTCCTTCTATTTAACACGTCAGATAAGAGTGTTTTGATTGGAGTAATGAATGCGTGTGCAGCATATCTGACTGCAGGCAGACCAGAGTTGGTGAGTTTTACTCAGAGTTGGCTGAGGTCAGGAGAACTTTACACGTTTAATAAAGCTTCACCTCAGTGCAGTCAGCTGGGTTGGGTTTGGTTCCAGCTGCAATGCAACACAAATCTGATCACAACTGTTAACCATATTCAGGACTTTCGGGGTCTTTTGGACCCCAGGCCTTTTGGTTTAGGTGGCAGGTATTGTTTTTTTTTATTTTTAAAGTTTTTTTAAATATAAAAAGAGGGACATGTGTCGTGCATTTGGAACCAAAAATACGTCAACTTGTCAGAAAATGTATTCAACATAGTCTAAAAGTCTATAATGAGTACCAACTAATATTTTGCACATATTCTCTCTTGGGGTCCAATGAACCCCAAAAGACCTTCTACATATGGCAACATGAAAGTCCTGAACAGGGTCAGTGATGCTGGGTTTTAGTTCTTTAGCCCTAATATCAACTTACCGTACTTTAACAGTACTTTAACTGTACTTTTACTGATGAATGATGCTTGAAATGAAACAGTTAAAAGAATTCTGACGAGTATGAAAGTTATGTTGGAGAAAAGCTGTTTGAGTTCTTAAGGGGGGTTTGCCTTTATTTAGAGCAGTAGAGATAGACAGGAAAGGGGGGAGAAAAATGGGGAGAGACCTTAACAAAGACCTGAGTGGGAGTCAAACCCATGACTGCTCTGTTCATGGGGCGCCTGCTCAGTGAGGTGAGCTATAGGGGCGTCCATTTCTATTCATTTTTCTGACTCAGAGTAATAAACCCCAAGTTTGTTTTGCTGAACAACTGGTCTGAGCAGATTTAAATGTGTGTTTTAGGCTCATTTACAGTTTTTTTTACCCCACTCCTGATCAATTAACCTCGTCCCTGTCCAATAAATAAATAAATGAGAGGAAATTTCATATGATATTGCACATTTGTAGGAGAGAAGTTTATTTTAAAATGTGTTTGCTGGACTCTGTTTCTCTACACTCTGCCCTCTGATGGTCATTTTACCCGATCAGCAAAAGGTTTAATACTTTATTCCACGCTGTCGTTCCCCCCAAATGATGTACAGCTCAGTCTGTGATTCCTTTTAAGAAAAATAAATAAACAAATTGTGTGCATTTAGTAGGTTGATTCCCGTGTGTGTGAGTCTAAGTGATGATAGTTTCTAAAGTGCCCCGAGCTAATAATACAGCCTTGACAGGGGAAAGGTGATTGGCATAGACAAAGTGTGTGTGTGTGTGTGTGTGTGTGTGAGGGACTGGATGATTATGTGTATGTGCATTGTCAAGAGAGGCAGGAGGTTAATTCAATCCTATAGAAACGCAGCATGGAGGGGATTGGACAGCACAGCCCTGAGGGTGTCACTGGCCTCAGCCCCAATAGGGGGCAGACACACACACCCACACACACACACACACACACACACGCACACACAATATGGACAGTGTGACTTGAGGGTATAAAATCTGAAAAGCCTGGGAAAAGCCAAATTGTTTTTATATCTAGTTTCTGGTGCATTTCATTTGGAGCCGAGGAGGATAAATGATGAACATGGATTAAAATATATATATCTATTTATAGAAAATGCTGCATGAAACAAGGACAAGAAAGACGAGGACATTTAGAGAGAGAAGCGGTGACGGAGGGCGGCGAGAGGGTTTGAGGGCACGGGGAGGGGAGAGGGAGATGGAGTGACTGAAGGAAAGAATGAGTGGTGCCTGTGGAGAGCGGGATGTGTGGGAGAGGTGTACGAGTGGAGGACAGAAGTGACCGAAATAGAGTATAGACAGCAGGATGACGCAAGTGTCAGAGGAAAATGGAAGAGATCGCCTAAAATAAACCTTCCACCAGCGCAGCAAACCACCTTTTTTACTAGCAGCAGCATATTTGCGACGCATGTTGCCGTGGTGTTTCTGAGATTTGATGTCCGTGCACATTTGAAGACAGCTGCAGTGAATTCAGTTTGACAGATGGACTACAAAGACAAGTGAACATTTTGGTTAATTTGTTTTTTAAAAATCTAATTTGCTTGAGGGGAATCTTTCTGGGTGCCAGCATGTACATCCTGCAAAGTGTTGTTATTGTTGTGGCCCTGTGATGCATATGGCCTGGGTAAAGTACATGTAAGGTTCACATTGTGCAGCCTCTTCTCAAGCTTTACATATTTGAATCCTGCTTTATGATGATGAGCATTTGACTTTTCCACAGGGTGACCAACTAAAGACATAAGTAACCATGACAGAATGTGGTGAAAATTCAATCCATTTAGCCGTCTATAGTCTTTTAAAAAATCTAAATTATCTCAGGAATTATTTTTGTTCACCAAAAAAACACTGTGGAGACTGTTTGCTGTTATTTAGAGGCACCTTATGGACCACTAGTGACGCTGTAGAGCAATGTTTCTGAAGTGAGTCGGGGTTTGTGTACCAAAAAGGATGCACAAATATGTATCCTCAAGATTTCTCAGTGTGCTCAGTGGTTAGCACAGTCGGCTGGCAGCTAGAAGATCCCTAGTTCACGTCCCGGTGAGGACCCCTGGGATCTTTCTGCGTGGAGTTTTCATGTTTTCCTCGTGC
This sequence comes from Stegastes partitus, assembly GCF_000690725.1. Taxonomy (NCBI): domain Eukaryota; kingdom Metazoa; phylum Chordata; class Actinopteri; family Pomacentridae; genus Stegastes; species Stegastes partitus. The sequence continues at coordinate 174,542 of NW_007578921.1, read as the reverse complement.
AGCGTGGGTTCTCTCCGGGTTCTCCGGCTTCTTCCCACACAGTCCAAAAACATGTTGAGGTTAATTGGTGATTCTAAATTGTCTGTAGGTGTGACTGTGAGTGTGCTTGGTTGTCTGTCTCTAAGTGTGGCCCTGTGATAGACTGGTGACCTGTCCAGGGTGTCCCCTGCCTTCACCCTGAGTCAGCTGGGATAGACTCCAGCCCCCCATGACCCTAATGAGGATTAAGTGCTGTATAGATGATGGATGGATGGAAGATTTCTCAGACCTCAAGAATACAATTGAGATGTAAAAATTCTTCAAAGAGAAGCACTGAAAGTAAAAGAACTTTTGTTTGTGTACAGGAAAGCTCCACTGTCTCCTGCAGCCTACACATTAATGCACATACAGTATGGAAACACACTGATGTGTACGCACAGACACACACACACACACACACACAGGAAAAAACATTTGAAATCAGCGTGCATCCAAATGATGAGCTTGCACCGCCATGCTATTATTCAGGAGTTAAAAATTGCTTTTGAATGCATCAGGCCCAAAATAGATGTGTGTGTGTGTGTGTGTGTGTGTGCGTCTGTGTGTGCGTGTGCATGCGTGTGTTACATTTCCATATGGAAACCTAATATTGTATTTTGCTTTAAAAAAATAAAAAAATACATGCAGCCCAACCACCAATTTATTCCACTTTTCCTAATCAGCAGCGAGGCCAAGGATGTCTCCATACATATTCATGGTGCTCTGAAGACTCAGAGAGACGATACATTTACAGCCTACATTTACCATATTAGCCTTAATGTTATTAGACCAGCAAACACAATTTAGTGAAATATAAGTCATACACAAGTAATTTGGAAAATGAAGCATTATTAATTGTGCGATCGTCATCCGGTTTTAATCCCGTTTCTGTGCGAGCACTTCAATCTGTGGAACTGAATGTGCCGGGCTGAATAAATTAGTACAATCAATGTATGACTAGATTCTTTGTCATGTGGACACACTGTGCAAATCTATGCAAATGTCTTATGAGGAGAGGATAAGAGAAACTCTTCTTGGCTAACAAAGCTCTTGATGATCATAGCCTATCTGACACCGCGGTGTAATGTCATTTTCAAAACCTCTCAGAGGGAAAGAAAAATGAAGAAGAGTGAGGACATTATGAGGAGGGATGCACAAAGGAGAAGGTTCTAAACTATTTTAAATCCAACCACATCCAATACGTGACTGTTTGCTTGAATAGTGATGCACACGACACTCTTGGCGTTTTGTCTCAGTACATTTAAGCGTAGATATGTTTGGCTGCAGGAGTAAGTCAGGGAAATCTGACCAAACAGCAACTTTTAATCAAATGTGTATGGATAAGATGATATTTAAGAAAGTGTATTATTTTTTTTTTCCAAGTTATTCTGGTGAAGTTTGCCTTCAAACATCCTCCATTTTTCCTTTTCTTCCCCCCTCCGTTCAGTTTTCTTCTGCTCCTTCCTTCCACCACCTTCCTTCCTTCCTTCCCCACCCCTTTCCTCCCCTCTCCTCCCCCCCCCTCCCCTCCCCCTCCCTCTCCTCTCCCCTCCCTTTGCTCCTCTCTGCCTGGTATTGATTAGAAGGCGAACCTCTAATCTCCTTAAGGTCATTAGGAACACTTAATTAAAACCTAGTTAGAATGCCTTTGTTCAACCAAAGCAAATTGCAGCTGTTCAAACGCGATTAGTATGATAACGTAAAAACTTGTCGGCAGGGAAAAATATAAGAGAGGCTCTTTTTTTGGTAGAAATGTTTACACAATTTAAATGCGGAGCGCTTGAGTACACAGTGGAAGTCTAAACTACTGTATACGCGAAGCCTGTGCCTCAGCTTCTGATGTGTGTGTGTGTGTGTGTGTTAAGGGGATTGTTTATAGTTTGCTAGTGGAGGGACTAAAGGATTTATGCATGTAACCGGCTTAGATTAGCTTATAGGACAAGAATGTAAAAATGTATTTTAGAACATTTGTTTTATAGGCCTGGAGAAGTGGCAGCGCTGTCGTCTTGTTGTCATACGTGCACATTGTCAGTACTATAGCCTCCCTTTATGCTCTGGTTATAATGCATTTAAACCACAGACTAAAAGAAAAATACTATTTTTATTATCTAAATCATCAACCATCCATGTATCATGGAGCTTTCACAAAAAAACTCAGTTTTGCACATGGCTTCATCACAGACACATACAGTAGTTAGTAGTTCTGTATTAACCAAGGCCCGGTTCAAGGATCAGGATTTAAGAGGATCTGCTTGTAGAAATA
>NW_007578921.1:158049-171486 GCF_000690725.1 Stegastes partitus | reverse complement strand
GGAGGAAGCCGGAGAACCCGGAGAGAACCCACGCTGCACGAGGAGAACATGCAAACTCCACACAGAAAGATTCTGGTGCCCCCACCGGACGCGAACCGGCAACCTTCTTGCTGCGAGGCAACAGTGCTACCAACTGCGCCACCCTGCAGTGCATCAGAGCCAATGTAGCAGATTTTAAAATTTACTGGGAATTGGTAAAAACAAACAAACAAACAAACAAACAAACAAACAAACAAAAAGATATTAATGTTGGGATTAATTGGGATTAATTAACCAACTACCTCCCTTTTGGGATTGACCAGTCATGGATCTGGCCTAATATCAGGGTTAATATTAGGCCAGATCCATGACTGGTCAATCCCAAAAGGGAGGTAGTTGGTGTTGATGTACAACTTCACCCCAGATGCCACTAAATCCTACACACTGGTCCTTTCTTCTTCTTCTTCTTTTTTTTTTAGAATCTTTTTTTTTTTTTTTACATATGTATATTGCATTTGGGGATGCAAATGCCTTGACTGACAGAAACACTGGATGCAGACAGTTACTAAGGAAGAAGAGAGCAGGAAAAGACGTGCAACAAGTAGTCGAGCCGGCTGGGATTCAAATGGAGACTCACTGCTCAGATCATTTGCACCCATGTGGTGTGTGACATAACCTCCACATCTATTCTTTTAAGATTGTTTCCTTTATTTGAGCTGCTTTTGATTTATTCAGCTAAGTGACTCATAAGTTATAGGCCCATTGATAAATACTAAACTTAGAAAGTGTGACTTCAGATCTGCGGCCACTGTGATTTAGAATTACCACATTTACTATCCATCCATCCATTATCTATACACCTGTTAATCCTTACCAGGGTCGCTGGGGGGCTGGAGTCTATCCCAGGTGACTTAGGGTGAAGGCAGGGGACATCCTGGACAGGTCACCAGTCTATCACAGGGCCCACATTTACTAAATTAGTCTAAATCCTTCTACGCACTTAAGTAGAAGAAAATGAACAAAGTCAGTGATCTTCAGTCTACTTGTAGGTTTATTTTACTATGTGTAAATATGCAGTGATTACTGAGATGGTCTCGAGAGCAACTAGAAATTGCACTAAAATTGTTAATGCATTAACCTTGATGCATTTATTTGACCTTGTCCAACCTGCATCATAGACTTTCACAAACTCTCACCTGATTCTCACCTCCTGTCTTGAGCTACATCTTATGTTTACATCAGAACCTCATGCAACCTCTGTTCAGCCTAACTTGTGTCCTGAACATCGCGGCCTTACGCTTTGTGTCCTGAGCAGGTGAAATGATGCAGTGGGGGCTTACAAAACAGTCCTACTGATAGTTCACATGTGGACCTCCCTAATATATTATGATTTTCAAACATTATGATCTTCAGCTTCCTAATTATTTAGCATTACATCCATCCATCCATCCATCCATCATCTATACACCGCTTAATCCTCACTAGGGTCGCAGGGGGGCTGGAGCCTATCCCAGGGTGAAGGCAGGGGACACCTGGACAGGTCACCAGTCTATCACAGGGCTACACTTAGAGACAGACAAACAAGCACACTCACATTCACACCTACGGACAATTTAGAATCACCAATTAACCTCAACATGTCTTTGGACTGTGTGGGAGGAAGCCACAAAACCAGGAGAGAACCCACATTCAGCTTATCTGGTTATATATCTCTTAACAAACACATGGTTCAAATGGCCTAAATGATTATGCACTTGATTATATTCTTGACTTTGGAGATTGACTTTTGTTTTTTTTTAACCTTTTTTTTTTTTTTTTTACCAGGTAAGTTAGTTGAGAACCGGTTCTCATTTTCAATAAGGACCTGGTCAAGAGGCTACATCCAAACAAGATGAACAACAAGTTGAGTTGACTTGAGTTGTTCAAGGCCCATTGATCACACTTCTGCTCATTATTCACTATTCCTATGATTATTTTTCTGTCTGTTAGTATTTATTATCAATTGTGATTTCAGTTAGGTACGTGTTTTTGTGTGTTTGTTTTTTTTCAATGCCTCTTCAGAAAAAAGGAGTATAAAGCTCATTTTAGAATTTTATTAGCACCTCTTGACATTTACAGTAGGCCTAACAGTCTTGCTTGAGGCATTCCAGTTTGGTGAACTGTAGATGCAACTCTTTCTTAGAGGTGTTGTGAATGAATGAATGAATGAATGAATGAATGAATGAATGAATGAATGATTCAGGGCCATCTATGCTTCTCTTAACCCTCCTATTATCTTTGGGGTCAGTTTGACCCCAGTCACTGTTTAATGTCTCTAAACAAATGATTGACATAATTTGTTCTGTTTTATTTAGGGGGCATTTTACACATAAACTGGGGTAACAATTTAAATTTTGATAATTTTGTGGAGGTTTAAATTTCTGGGGTCAGATTGACGCCAAGGATAAAAGATGTCAGTAAATTAACGGGAATAGGAGGATAAATGTCTCCATATTTAGTTTTCCTCACAGTGCTTTGCTTCCTCTGATGCTGATGTTCAGGTGAGGATGAACATGTCTGATATGATGGACCACAAAATGATTTCCCACCTCAGCCCCACTCAGTGGCCGGTGCGGATCACGGTTGCCTAGCGACGGCGGTAGCGTTCCTCTCCTCTCCAGAGCCACTTGTCTGAACCGCAGACGCATCCCACGTAGCGGGAGGGGGGGTGAAGCATTACCACCAGGCAGGGGGTAATTATTTAAATCGCATATTAATGCCTCGCTGTCAAAGACAATCGTAGCTGTTCTGTAACACGTGCAAAAAAGAAAAAAAAAAAAGCGGAGACGTGGTTGTGTTGGCTCTCGTGCCGCCTCCGGGGCTCTCAAGTTTTCCGTTACTCGCCCCTCGCGCAGAGTAACGCGGCCCCCGCCGTTACTTAGTGTCCGGTATCCTGCCGCCGCGAGCGCCTTGCTGGCCAGATGGCAGCTCGCGCTAATCTCCTTAGCAGTGCGCGCGCCGCATGTTGTGAATGAGAGCGGTGAGACAGAAGAAGAAGAAGAAGAAGAAAGAGGAGCTGTATCAAGTTCACCTGAGCTGTCTTCATCTCTCTGTGTTGTACAAAAAAAAAAAAACTACTTGCAGTCATGTTGGGGAAGGACTATTTTCTCTCCGTGTGTGTTGTCGCTGACAGACAGACAGGTGTGTGGACACGCAGGTAGCCGCTTTTTGTTCGCCTCGTGCCACAGCAACAAGTTGTTTGTTGACGCTGCACTTGTGATGGGGATAGAGCTGTGTGCTGGGAGTCCACCGCGACAGGTAAACCTCGAGGAGCTCTCTGTGTGTTATGTGGTGTTACAATATCTGCATAGATAAACAAATTTGCTCTGCATTCAGGCTCGTAGCCGTTATTAGATACTGTGGAAGCTTCCCCTATTTTCCAGACGGACAGTACAGAGGAAGAGCCTGGACCCAGCAGTCATCCCCGGTGTTACCAGAGATGACTGCTGGCCTCTCTCTGTGTGTCAAAATGTGAAATTGAAGCTGCTTAAGTATTGTAATGAAGAGAGCTTTGGCCTAAGCCTCAATTTCCAACAAACTTATGTGGAAACCCGTTTAGTTGGATAAAACCTGGAGGGGCAGATGCCAGAGGAAAAAAAAGGGGCATGTTTAATTCAATGGAAAATGAAGAAAAGGGGGAAAGCGATGTAGCAGTATCAGTTGAGCTGTGCCTCCATCAAGCTGTACATGATAGTGTAGGCTTTGGCTAGGGAATAGCCTGCATGGCATTTCACTCTCCTCAGATTTGTCTCATGTTGGATTTTGGTCTGACCACGTCTCTCTTTCCTTCTCTCCTCCTCTCTTTTCCCTCTCTAGATTGTGAAATCCTACCTATCATGTGAAGGCTTTGGTTGTGGTTTGTGTGTGTGCGCGGGTGTGAGTGTGAGGGACGGAGACAGTGTAACGGAGAGCTAAGCTTCGTAGCTTCACCCCAGGGGCACTGGCCTGTAAAAAATGTCCCTGTAACCCTGGAACCATGAAACCATGACAGTCATCACTTATTCAAACGCTGCTGGAGGGCTTCAGGAAGAAATCCAGGTTCTTGAACGTACCGCTGCCTCCGGAAATGTTCCACCACCCCTGTCCGAGACTCTAGAACCGGGGACCATGCTGGAACCTTCAGAGAAGCCGATTCCTGAACGTTGTGGGGTCAAAGGCCTGAGATGGACTGAAGAGGAGGAAAGTGAGGGAGGAGCGACGGGAGGAAATTTGCAAAGGAAGAGGCAAACATGGGGCAGAGGAGGCAACAGAGAGAGGATGAAAGGAGGAAGAGAGGAGCTGGGTAATGTGTGGAAAGATGGCAAGTGGGAAAAAAATCCACAAGGAAGTAGAAAAAATGGGCCAAAAGAGAAGAACAAGAAAGATGGAATGCTGTCAGTTACAGAAAGAGGAGGTGCGATCCTGCAAATGGAGAAAATGACGAGGAAAAAGAAGCGCTGGCCTGACTTTCTGTGGCCGATGCCCCAAAAAAACATCAACGAAGAAAGGATGAAGAGGAAGATGAACATCGGTATCTTCCTCTGGTTGTCTCTCCTCTTTCTCAGCCTCTGCCCAAAACCTGCTTCATCACAGGTAAGAGTGGATTTCAAGAGACATTTCTAATATCTGACCCATCTTTGTTATTAACTATATAGTGTATTATTTATAAGTTTTGAATAGATGCACCATTCTGTTGTAGGAAACACATGTTTATTAACATTAATCAGCTCTGCTCAAATGTCAACAACACCTGAACCAGCTAAATAAACTGCTGCCATTATTGCATTTCTTATTTACACCTGTTCTTTTCCTACTTTCACATTTCTAAACTCTTTCTGTGAAAAAGGCCTATTTGGTGAAATCAGTGAATGTCTAAACAGCAAATATACCCAAATGTTTTTTCCTTTTTTCTCCAAAGTTTTTGCTATTTGTCATTGAAATTAAAATGTTGTAGCACTTTGTATGAGATTCTTCTAACTATCCTTACACTTTACTGTTTCATCAAAATGTCAGTGGTTGCTGTTGCTACAAGACATTTAGATTACATGGAATGATCACACTTTTTTTTTTTTTTTGCCCTTTCACAGGGACATTTCCCGCGAATGGAGAACATCGCTGCCTTCAAACCCGTGTCCACCTCTCTGCCTCGCTCCACTTGTGGCTTTCCAGAGCGGAGCAGCTACTGTCAATCACCTTCCTCCCAGTCTGAACTGCTGACATGTTATCAAGCCTTCTGTGTGCAGGAGTGTCCCTATAGATCCTCCACACCTCCGTATGCCCCGCTGCTGCTAGCTGCACACAGGTAGCTGGATTAAAATCATACAAATATGTTTCACAAGGTTGCACAATGTGTGACCTTTGACCTTTCAGTCCATGCAAAGTAGAAACAGCAGTGAATTTAAGTTGGTAAAACATGCTGACATGTCTTAATTCCATCAGGGGTACCTGCGTATCTGAAGACACCGATGACACTCGTCCTGGGACTCAGAAAGAGACAGGAACCTCTAGCAGTTCAGACGGGGTTTCTGGTGGATCTGGTAGTTTGCTGTTTCGACCAGGCCAGGATGGATGTCTGGTCTCGCCTCCTTCACAGACACTGGGAGCGCTGGGTTCCCTCACCTTGGCATTGTGGATTAAACCGAGCTCTACGGGAGACATGTAAGTTTATTTTTTTCAGAATAATCAGTGGCATAGATTGAGATATGAAACTTTCTTTAAATTGTGCTCATTTTAAATTACAACATTTTCTGGCGACACCGGTAAACATTACAAAATGTATATGTTTATAGACAACTCTTGTAGCCTGCCTAGTCTGTGTGTGTAAAACAATTAGCGGCAGTAACTTTGATTGGTAGAAATTCATATTTTGATGAATGTTGAATGATTTTAAACTATCTGGGTTTTCACTAAACACAGAAAAGCTGGTTGAAAAATGTATGAAACTATACATTAGTCAGTGATCAGTGGTATTGATAAAGTGATGGATAGAGACTGATTTCAGTGAAAACCCCCAAAGACACATCAGACTTTACAGTTTCATTTAGCACAACCAATTAGAACATTAGTAACATCATGTGACATCTATCAAGCTTTGCGAGTTTGGAGAAATGTCTGGAAGCACAGGTTGATAACAATTGGTTCAGTTATATAGAATGTAGTCATGGCTGGAGAGCTGGCAGGGAGTTCCAGATGTGGGATGATGTGGAGGTGTTGGTATATAACAGAAGCACGGAAACTGATCACACGAACTAGAGACATCAGAGGATGGAGCAGACAATGAGGAATCCTGTAAAAAAGGAAACAAGCCCAGTGGTCAGTAAAGTTTTTATTTAACCTAATTCAGGTAAGTGTCTCCTTCTCTATGATAATCCTGCTCATTTCTTGCTTTCCTGTCCACCGGTAAAGTGTTTTTCAAGTTAGAATTCTTAAATCAGAAATTTTTGTAATCAAAATTCTGCTTTCCATGTGAGAAGATGGAAAATTGAGAAGAACTATTAACTAATTAATTAAGCAGATAAAGTTGTTTCTGTATATAATAAAATTATTTTAGTCAAACAGACAAGAGAAATAACCACACGTTAGTCTGTAGTGGGTCACAATTACTGTTGTGCATCATCCCATCCTACTGATGAAATACAACCTCCCTCTAGAAACACGCTGCTGCTGAGATGTTTGGACAAGAATCTGCTCTGATATGACGTTGAGTTTGATTTTCAAATCTTGACAAGAAAGTGAAAACGCTGCGATATTGATCTAATGACAAGAAACAGGCGGGGTCTGGTCAGGTCAGTATCACCATCAGGAAACAAGTGGCTGTCATGTCCTACTTAGACGTGTTGTGTGTGTGTGAGTTTCAGGGGATGAGAGTGTGCTGGTATGTTCCCGGCAGGACGAGTGCGGTGCAGAGTTACTCTCACTCAGATCAGCTTGCAATCACACAGACACGCACACACTCACACACACATACGCTTTGACGAGGTGCATGCACACACAAAAAGAGATCAGTTGGCTTTGCTTGGCAACCCTATCTCTTCCTTCATACAGTAGCACGTAAAAGTAGATTACTTAAACAACACGGCATGCCAAGTCATGAAATTAGAACTAGGCTAAACATGCATGACGTCTTGTTTGTATTCGTCAGAAAAGTTCCAGGACTGGTGTCACAAAAGATGTATTTCAAACCCAAACTACAAACTACCAGTTTTCCCCTTCAGACGATCAACCAGCACATCTACAAAGAGATCCTGCAGCGTTTGCTTCGTTCAGTGCACGAGAAGAGGCCAGAGTTGTGGCAGGACAAGTTGTAGTTGCTTCACCATGACAACGCGCCTGCTCACAATGCCCTGAGCATCCCACAGTTCCTGGCTGAGAAGAAGATCTCCGTGCTGGAGCAACCTCCCTACTCACCCCACCTGGCTCCGTGGGATTTTTTCCTCTTCCCTAAGCTCAAGGGGGTCATCAAGGGGACCCGTTTTGAAGACATGGACGACATCAACATGTGAAGATGGAGCTGCGGAGGATCCTGGAAGAATCCTTCCAGGAGTGCGTGGCGGCAGAGAAGGCTGGGGAAGTGTGTTAGACTCCAGGGGGATTACTTGGAAGGGGAGAACTTGTAGGTTGTAGTTTGGGTTTGAAATATATCTTTTGTGACACCAGTCCTGAAACATTTCTGACACACCTCATATCTCTTGTGGTTTGGCATTGCACTCCTGCAACACTGTTAGACCAGTGATGGACAGTTTAAAAATAAAAGTATCAAAATACTTATTTAACCACAGAGCTACTGAACTTCACAAGTATAACAGTGGAAGCTATGTTGTTGATAGTTTGTGTAGCTTTGAATTGCCACCCTGATTCATTGCCCACAAAAACCACAAAAGACAACTTTTTCACATTTGCAGCAGTACCATGTCAGACCTGTTAAGTAGCTGGTGACAGATTTGCTGAACAGCTTTCACTTATCTAGATATGGAATTTTTTTAGACTGTCTTTTATTATGACAATCGATAGTTTGCTCCATGTGGACAAACAAAGCAAGCCTTTTCTGTTTGTGAATTCAGTCATTATGGGTTTTTTTTAAACTTTCAGGAGATATTGTGCATTTGCTAATTTCACATGCACCACCTGTCTAATATTATGTTGGCCTCCCTCATCCATTCAGCTCTGATCCATGAGATGCTCCAACCGATTTGTGTGACCATCATGGTTTCACCCTAGGGCGGCTGTGGTTCAGGTGGTAGAGTGATTGTTCGCAAGGTTGTTTGATCACCAGCCCACAGTCCAAGTGTCTGAACCTGAAGACACTGAACCCGAAGTTGCTTCCATTGGCAGGCAAGCGCCTTGCATGGCAGCTCTGTCGCCATTGGTGCATGAATGTGTGTGAGTACCACCAAGGTAGAAAAGCGTTTTATAAGTGCAGACCGTTTACCATTTTGTCAAAGTTGCTCAGACCCTTACACTTATTTTTCTGCTTCCAACACTGCTTAATCCTCACTAGGGTCATGGGGGACTGGAGCCTATCCCAGCTGACTCAGGGTGAAGGCAGGGGACATCCTGGACAGGTTGCCAGTCTATCATAGGGCCAAATAGAGAGACAAACAACCAAGCACACTCACATTCACTGCATATCAATCAAATTCAATCAATCAATCAAATTTTATTTATGTAGCACTTTAAATGTGCAACAACAACAACACAAAGTGCTTTACAGCATTTAAAAACAACAAAGTATTTAAAAACATGACATCATTTAAAAACCATTACAACATTTAGAAAAATATCATTTTTTTTTGTGGATGAGAACCCATGGAGGCACAAGGAGAACATGCACACTCCACACAGAGAGACCCCAGGCTGGGAATCGAACCCAGGACCTTCTAGCTGTGGGGCAACAGTGCTAACCACCTCACTACTTTACCACATCAACTTCAAGAACTGATTATTCTCTCATGTCCCACCTCTTGGCTGGTGCTATTGTAATGCGATAATCAACGTTTTTCACTTGCCCTGTCAGTGGTTTTATATATGTGGCAGATTGGTGTATTCAACAATGTGCTGAAAAGATAAACATGACTGATGGCTTGAGGAGAGATCCAGGGCAGCACTGGACAGGTTACATGTGTATTCTAGTAACGCACTGGATGTTCAGTTAAATGTCACTGTCCGTTTCGTTAAACTAGAGTCAGACAGAGATCAAATCTCTCCTTTAAATTTCACGCTGTGATTTTTGTTTGTGAAGTTGTCCGTCTGGGGGATTCAGATGACAGACAAGTCTTGTTGTCTTGCTCTGCCGAACATGACACCTGTATGGCTGAAGGTATCTGAATGGAAGTAATATCTCTGCCCCCTCCCGCTCACTCTCCCTCTCTCCCTCCCTCGGCTTCTGTTGCTGTCGTTGGCTATCATTCTTTTGTTGTAGAGACGATCATGGCTGCCATCAAAGAAGCCAGATGAAAGGAGGTCTCTATCCTCACCTCTGTCCATCTCTCCTCGCCCCCCTCTCTTTGTCTCTCCCTCTTTCTGTGATTTCACATCCCTCCCCTCCTCTGAACAATGAACAGAGCCAGCCACCTGTTCTTACAAACCATAGTTTTTATTACACTGTGACTTCACTTCTAGTAACTGATTATAAAGTTATATTTGTCTTGTTGGAGGATTCTCTATCTGAATAGACATTTTGGTTTGTGTGTGCACCGGAGTTAGATAACAAAGTACGTGTTGTCATTTTCACAAGTAGCTGAAAGAGAAAATGAGCTTTATTGTCTGCAGCAATCAATGAGGGGAAGTATAGCTTAAAGTGTTAGTTGATCAATATTTTTTAAACAATTGACAAATTCCTCAAGCAAAAGTGCAAAAGGTTTCCTGGTTCTGCTTTCTTAAATGTGTGTATTTGCTGGGAAGCTGGGTTGCCATCACTGGTACAAAACTTTAATATATCTGTGTACGTACTGGGTTTTGGAGTGCTGGTCGGACACAAGAAGCAGGTTAAATATGTTAACTTGGTGGGCATTTTCAGTTTCGTGGCATTTTTTAGGACAGCTGATTAATAACTAAATAATCTAAAGATTATTCCATACGAGCATGGCTGACTTCAAGCACAACTTTAGGAGGATATAAAAAGTAAAAGCACTTTTGGTACAAGAAGTCATTTTTGTCACGTTGTTTGCTCTTGTATCTTAACCGCTCATGTTTTCCCTTTTCTAATACTTCTTCAGTCAGTCTGTCTGTCTGTCTCAGTCCCTTCACACAGGCACGTATTCACACGCATGCATGTGCAGACACACATTCAAATGCGCTTTTTCTCCTGCGTGCATCTATCTGTGATTTATAGGGTACGCTGCTCTGGGTTCATAAAAGCCATGATTTCCTATAAAATGTCAGCGATGGTGGTTAATATGACACGTGGCGGCTGTGCGTGTCTGCACCCAGCGTAGCAGCTGAAACCTCACAGTCATGTAAAATATTGATATTCCATGTGAAAATGTCAGAAGGAGAGACTGTACATAGCGGCGGCGCTCGACTCTGTGGGTTTTGGGGTCTGTCCTACCTTTCATTTTCTGATTTAAGTTAAAACAACTCATCACTGCAAAATATTCCCCTTGTGGATTGTTAGCTGTTGCTCAATAAGTAATGCATTTATTGTTTATGTGTGTATGTTTCCTTCAGGATGCTGCTGGAGAAGAGTTTAGGAGGGCGGCTGGTTTTTTCTCTGACGGTGTCTGGGCAGGACGTCACCCTGCGGTACGGTCAGTCCAACAGCCAGACCATCAGCTTCAGAACAGAGGGCAGGCTGGGGCTGGACAAGTGGACACATCTTGTCTTGCAGGTAGGAAATCTACCCCACGGTGGCACAAAACCCTGCTGAAAATGCTACAGTCCATAGGTGTGCTTGTGGACATAAAGTTCAATCACTCTGCCATCAGGTTTGTTTATATGTGCAGTCACAAGGGATGTGAAAGCTGAGTGGTGTCTTTTTATCACAGAGCGTCTCTATCTTCTTTTGTGTCCGTCTCACTGTTTCATTCTCTGTCCATCTTTTTCTCATCCTCTTTGTGAGCTCGTGGTAATTATACTGGAAAACATCTGTTTCGGAACAGCTGCTGGGGCCAGGGGCTTTCACATTACTTCAAACACGCATACACAAGGCAGATGTTGCCTCACACTTTCAACACAACGTCTGAAAAACGTGTGTGGAAAAACTGACTGCAAAATTCTCTGGATTTGAGTTTTATTGAATTTATTTAGGTTTCTAGTAATTTTTTCTAATGGTTTAGCAACAAATAAACTTAAGCAAGTTTGTTTCATTCTGTTGGTTGGATTTGTTTGTAATTGGTAACTCTTTTCAATTTCTTCTGCATAACAAAATATTTTGTTATATTGTGATTTTGGGCTTCTGATACACTGGCAATACTACCGATAACATCTGGTACAATTTGTTTAATATAGGAATGTTGGATGATAATTAAATAATTGTTTGCTGCATTAGCTCGTGTAGCTCAGTGATAATAGGAGGAGTATTTTTAACCTTTTATACTTTTATCTTAATGTGAGGAACCTGCTCATCACAACGTTGTAAAAGGTCAAAATTAGAGAGACATTGCCTGTTGTCACAAAAAAGACAGAAAACTGCTGATGCATGGAACATGCTAGTTTCTAGAAGTGATGCGTGTAATTTACTGTATGTACTCTATGTTTGTATATTTTCTCTATGTATGAATAGTTTCAGGATTTAGGCCTCCCCCCCTCTCTTGGCATCGCTTGACCTAAGTGGTATATCAACTAGAAACTGTAGAAGGCATCAGAAGTTAGTAATACAAGACTGTCATGGACCCAAAAAAAAGGGCTTTCATGAGCTCTGATCATTCTAAAATGGCAGCTAGTGAAGCGGAGAGAGTTTTGAGGCCCCAAACGAATGTGTGTGTGTGTGAGTATCATTTTACAGATTACTCCACTGGACAATCTCTCTCTTTCAGCATGTCTGAATAACACCCAGGCTACTAGGAGAGAAAATCTGGTCACCATGACAAGCCTTATCGTTATAAGTGCTTGTAACTCAAGTTGTCTGTTTGTGTAAAATCTTCAGGCCATTTTTTTTTGACCTGGTACTGACTTTAGGAGGCTTTATTACCTTTTATCTGCAGACTTTTTCACCTGGCACCTACCCTGCTATGACACCATTTTATTAATGACATTATTTAGCAGTGAATATAACACGTGCATTCTCAAATACTAATTAAAAAAACGAGATCAAGGTGATCGGTGGGATAGAATTTGCATTTTATATTGTCAGAACTTACAAAACAATTGCATGTTTTTTTTAAAAGTTATTTAGATTATTTCTTTTTTTTGCCCAGCCTGACATTTGTTCATATCAATATCCAGCTTTGCATCTCCATCAATCACTTCTTCCTTGTTGTTCTTTCAATGTTGAGCGGCTGTTTTTTTTTTTTGCACACTCTGCACCTCTTGCTTTGGTTTCCCAGTAAAAGTCTTCCAGAAAAGACAAATAATTTTACTCCCAGAAATGCTGGAAAGGGCTTTACTGCGGACCGAGGAGCTTCAGTAAAACCCAGCTGGATGACTGAGAATTTACACAGACGTTTTACTGCCAAGCACATGTCAGATATATTGAGATTGCTTCTACAGGAAACGAAAGTGATTTGAAATACCAAAAGAAAGAGGATCCAGCTTATGGCATTAAAAAAAATACAACTTAGCCTACTATTAGGCAGAAAAAAACTCAAATAAGATAATGAAATGATTCTTAAAAAATGATGGATTTTATGAGAAGAGGCCATCTCTGTTTTTATAGTTTTGGCAAGTTTTACCTTCTTTCCCCCCAATCCTGTATATTCTAAACAATGAAATTCTGTTTTGTATGTATATTAGGAGGTTAGGTTTTGTTTACTGTGAAGTCGAGGAGTTATAAAGAAGTTGTGCGTGTTGCCCAGTACGTTAAAGGGAAATCATTGTGCCTAGCCAGAATATCTAACTTGACAGTTTAGCTTACAAGTTTGCTGATTGGTGTTGATGGTACAGTAATTTGGCACTGAAACATGTTGTTGGCTAAATATAGGATTGCTGATGGCTCAAATGGTAGCCAGTGTGTGTGTGTACAGTATGCGTGCATGCCTCGTAGGGAGTAAGGTTGTCATGTACGTCTTTGAACAATATACTGTATACGTGTGTCGTAAATGTGTGTCGGCGTGGAAGGGTGTTAAGGCTTGTAGGCATTTTGCTAAAAGTGTGTTATGTTGGTGTGGCTCGGAGGTGCTTTGAAACTTTGTGTGTGTGTGTGTGTGTGTGTGTGTATTTGTGCATTCTTGTGAATCAGTCTGCCTTTTGTTTAATGGTACGGTGATTTGATCTGCTTTGACCGTTCAGGAGAATAACATGATCATCCTTGACACTCAAACACCATTCGCATACTCCTGTTCTCGC
>NW_007578921.1:132237-157988 GCF_000690725.1 Stegastes partitus | reverse complement strand
CACAATTCAGCGGTAATTTGTAGCAGTCTGTCACCCACAATACAGACATTACCCTATGAAGGAGCTTTAGAAACCTTTCCTACACACTTATATTACACACACACACACACACACACACACACAGACGCCACTCTCTCACACACACACACACACAGACGCCACTCACAGACACACACACATGCACACACACACACACACCAGTCATCTGTCGGTTTGTAAAGATCAAAACACCAAAAAAGACAGTCAAAAGGAATACGGGTTTCCAAGTGCCAGGAGCATTTCACACACACTCACATACACACACACACACGTACACACATGGTGCCAGGAGCAAGGTGCTGTAGGGATGCTGGTGCTCCCTAGGTAGTTGTCTTATCTGATTATGGTAACGATGTAGAGAGTAGCGGAGGAAAATGTAGCCTGGGGGAGGGAGGGACTGACAGAGGAAGAGAGATGGGGGAAGTGAGGAAGGTGGCTCAGTGTAGTTAAGTGATTGCTACAAAGTAAGTCTACTGTGGGACTTACCTTTCAGTGCATTTCTGCAGAATTTATTACTAATTGGTTAGTTTTCTGTGGAAAATCTCCTCTGTCACTGCTGTGGATGAAGGTACAGCTGAGTGATGGTGTGTGTGTGATAATCTGTGTAGAATTAGCATGACGTGTTTCTTATGTGGGTGTGTTTTATCTGAAGCGACTCACTGTTAAAGCCAAATAGTCTATTGATGTCATGAAGCTCTTCACTTAACTTGATGTAAAATTTCAATGAATCCATCCACCACTAGACTAACAACCCATTCACTTCTTAATCTTGAAGGAATGAAATAAACAGTGCATCAGCTTCAAAATGTGAGAAAGGTTTCTTGTGCACCATAAAGTTTGATAGATTATTACTCACTAGTCCACAAACATGAAGAATAACAACAAGCCGGAACAAAAACTTGACGTTTAGACAGGTTAGTCGTATTGAACCCTTATGAATGACCACACCTTGTAAATTATTTTACCAGCTGAAGGCCCTAAGTTTTCTCACTGCTCGCTGTAAATGGCGTGCATCATGGTTCAGTGTCAGGACATTTATTGTTTTTTATTTCTATGAATAATCTTAAATGTGCAAGATACACCTTTATGCTGATGACACAGTTATTTAATGCACAACCCCCACAGAGGCACAGGCTTTTTTTCCAGCTTCATAGAGCTTTTATTGTTCAAAGATCTCTACTTGATCTGAAGTTTGTCTTAAATGCTGAAAAGACTATTTACAAAATCCAGAAAGAGGCTTATCAAACCCACTGCATTTATTAGGTAAAGCGAGGAATATGATGGTGTCGTATCAGTATGGTACTTTGTTATTGACATGTAGTTGCTTGTGAAAAACCTGGAGCCTAATTTAGGCTTTTTCTTGTGAAGAAGAATAAGGATGTGAGAGACATTTTTGCCTATGCTTGATAAACATGAGGACACTTTGTACATGAGTGCTTACATTGTCTGGACTGAGTATATCATGGAGCAATAAGATTAATTAAAAACTGTAAGGCCTTCACTCATCACTGCACATTGTATGCTCCAGTTGGTTGGCTCTCTTTGATCGCTCAAAGACTTCTCCATTGGCACTGTTTTATTTGGGCTACCACCAGCATACCACCTCCAGTTAATGTCAGGCTTCTTTCTAGAAATATTTTAATGCTTCAGATTTCTTTTTGAGTCCAATTTAGTGTGTTTTATAGTTGTTTTTATTTATTTTTAATCTTTGCAGCCTAATACAGAACCATCAGAGACAGGAGGCAGTGTTAAAACTGTTAAATACATTAAACTGGAGGCCCTTTGCAAAATCTGTACAAGGTTCATCCAGTTGACCAGTTTATGATCAATTCAATACAAATAATGTACTTCCAAAGAATGTCTGAACTTATAAGTGAGAGTGATAAACTAAGACTACTCATACATTCATGCAATATATGGAGTGGAACTTTTCTGCAGCAGCATGAACATGCAATAACAAAGTGTTTTGGTGGTTAGGATTGCACATGTATACGATGACCTGATAGTAGAGTGACAGGCTTGCAATGAATGTAAAGAACGGGGATGTGGGCTGATTAGCTCATGAGTGTAGTGACGTTGAGATTGGAAGTGGAGAGATTTTGACACCATGGGAAAACAGAAGTAATGGAGAGAACAGAACGGTAGGATTGTGGAATAGCGCCCTAACACAGAGGAATAGAGGCAGAAAGTGAGTAAGCAGATCTTCCTTATTGAACATACGATTTAGCTTCATTTAGTTTTAAATATTTGTCTATCATTCAAGATCTCTCCCCACCTACCAACAAAACTGCACACCACATCAAACATCTGGTAAGAAGTTGGACAGACTGTCCAGCTAATGGAAGGTTTTTTTTTCTTTCGTGGTTTCAAAATAAACAGCAAATAGGCCTAAATCTAGGTTAATGACAAGAGTTCTCCTGTTATGGTAATAAATGACTGAATGCATATCACATATGTAGTACAAATATGTGTACCGGTATACCCTCTGTCACACCAGTACAGCAGTTGCCCATGTTGTGGTTCTGAAAGTTGAAGATGTACTATAAGTCATATGGGAAATCTAGAAGCTGGTGTCAGAGTTTGAAGAGGAAGAGGAACGAGATAAATAGTTTAAAAAAGTCTTGAAAAGAACAGAGAAACAAAGGTAGCTCACGATTTAAATAGCTTTGACATACTATCTTTTGGAGTACCAGAGATTGACTGTGTGCCTGGAGGACCCCTAGAGGGGTCCGTCTGTTAGTGCCTGAGCAAATCAGCATTATCGGATGAGGCAGTAGCAGGAACCAGCAGTCACACCCGTCCCATCATGACCCAACACGGCAGCATGAATGTTTAACACTTGCATGTACACGCACTCTTTCAGAGAGCGCCACCTGTAAAGGTAGAATAAAACAGGGAGGAATAAAAAAAAAAGTTAAGAAAAGATGAAAAAAGGGGGTAAGTGGGTCAGTGTCTGAGTGTCATTGTGAGTTAGGGCCGAGTCAGGATTACAAGGACACACACACATCTGCCTGTGTATTTATTGCAGGGACTGAACTAGTTGTTCGCATCGCTCTCCAATTTGTTCTCCAGACTCTGACAGCTCATCTGCTTCACTACTCTGCTCTTAGACAGTTTGGCTGCTAAAACTTCTACTGCATGCCATAATAGCCTTAATGAATGTTTTCACGCACAATTACACTGGAAGGCTCTCGCCGGTGTGTATGTGTGTATATGGACTGGTGTGGTCTTGGCAGAAGGCTACTATTTTGCACTGACTGATCTGATACCACCATAGCCTTTCCATCTCTGTCTCTCTTCCTTGCATAGAATCATGTGCACATGCTTCATCGCCCCACTTTATGTGAGAATGGTTTTGTCTTTCTTCCTCCTTTTTGCGTCCGGCCTTCCTCGTCTTTGTCCTTGGTCCTTTTCCTGTAGACTCTGTCATTCTAATTTTCTTTTGTCCCTTCTGCCTTCCTCTTACTCGATTCATTTTGGATGTTAGTACCAAGAGGTGGATAATATGGCCTAGAATATATGTTTTATAGAAAAAGTCATACTTTGCATTATTGATGACATAGGAAACACATTCAACATGTTTGTTAGCTGTCAAGGATACACAGTGTTTTTTTTGCATTTATTTTTTAATGGAGGAACACAACAACAGGACTTATTATTCTCCACAGCCAATACTTTTAAATCACTCATCACATTTCACATATTACATGTACCCCAATATTAGTGACATAAAAATCTGAAAATTTCATTATGTGACTTATAAAGTGACAAGCAAAGTGTCGTTCCTTTCACAGAAAAGAATCAGTAATGAGTGAGAAACAGACACAAGCAGCTGCTGCTGGGGTTTGAGCTGACATTACCAAAAGAGGCTTGTTTGCATGCTTGGCTGGTAATGCTAGTGCTAGCGTTACCGAAGACTGTGGCTTTCTGTGTACTTGGCTGGGTGGGAGCGTTACCTTTCGAAATGGCAGAAAAGGTTTTGTTGTGTTTACCGCGTGTTTGTGGTCATCCTATCTGGACACCTTACAACAGGTATCGCTCTGCTGTTTGTCTAGCTTTTAGAAATCCAACCCATTTTGAAATGGTGGATGTTGCATTGTGTGTTTGTCAATGTTTGATGCTTTTTGACCGAAAGGACACAAATGTCGCCCACACAGAGACACGCAGACTCAAATACAGTGTGTATCTTCTCCTGATGGTTTTGTCTCTGCATCACGTAGAACTCTATAGAACGCTATAGGTTCGTGTGTGTGTTTTAAACTGTACTTGTGCATGTGCATACACAACGCGGGCATTTTTATGCATACCTCTGTAGGCTTAATGCATGTGTGTGTGTGCACTAAAAACAGTGTATGTGTGGTTGTGTGCACGTGTGTGAAGGTGAGGCAAGGTTGTTATAGGGGTGAAGCGGACACCTCTATGGTAGCCCTCTGCCTGCTGGCACCGGAGGCGAAAGGGCACGAGACTGGCATCAATTACATAGTGAGAGAGAGGAAGAGAAAGGTGTGTTTGTGTGTCTGTGTGTGTGTGTGTGCGCGCCCCCACTGCATTCTGTCTTTAAATTCATTTATTTATTTATTTAACATCAGCGTTTCGAGCCAATGTTCTGGTGTGGTCCACCTTAAAAGTGAGAGCGTAGCACTAACGGAGCCAGGGTTAGGGGGTGTTCGGTCCCACTGGAGCTTTGAGATATGAGATCTAAAAATGAATGCAGCCAGGGTTTTACAAGGTGATTTGGATGAAAAAAAAACATAACCAAAGAGCATCTGTTATGTTAACCCGCCTCTTCTAGAAATGTCCATGCGGAAGGAGAAGTTGCATGGCGTAAGTTAGTAATCCTATTAAGAGCAGAAGAACACGCTTCTTCTCATGTTGCTGCCCGTGGGTGCATTTAATGGAGATTGTTGTTGTGTCCGATCTGCATGAAATTCAGATCCTGTGTACGTTTCGTTAATGAAAGCATAATAATTAGCCACGCCATCACCTTATAATACGTGACATACAGCGAGAAGCAGGGAGATCAGGAAGTACTGGTGTCCGATCAGCACTCGATATCAGCCGCTATGCAAAGTTGAAGTGTCAGAATTTAAAGTGAGAGAAGGAGTTAGAGTGGTATTTTCTCAAAAAGAGATGATAAATCTGTCACTAATAAATTAGATTCGAAAAACGTACCAGAGGCCGAAACGTCAGGCAACACCATGTCCAAAATCCAACTCAATACCTAATATTTAGTGAGGAACTGTCAGCTAGCAGAAGGCTACCTGGTGCACGTAGGCCTCGTCTTATTTCTACCTCCTCTTGCAGCGTACTCGTCTTCCCCTCTATGTTCTCCTGAATGCGTCTTTTTAAAGAGACCTTTCTTTGCTTTCTGCACAGAAAGAAAAAAAGTCTTAGAGACTTATGGTCTTTATTAAAAGGTTGGTGTGTCACCTTATATATGTCCCTTCTCTCTCTTTTTTTCTCTTTATCTTTTTCCTCTGCTGTTTTTTTTTTCTTACCCCAGAAGATAATTTTCTCTTCCTCCCTCTTTCTCTCTCCCCCTCGCTACCTCATCCATCTCTCATTCTCTCCCCCTTTCATTGTCTCCCCCCTCCACCTTCTTTGTCCTTCCCTCTTTCCCTCTCATTTTCCTCACACACACTGTCCCTCTCTCCCTCTCCATCTCCCTGGGGACAATTTTCTTTTCTTAAATAAACTGTCATAGCTAGTGTTAAAATATGGGCCTTACATGGGGTGAGCGCGGCAAGGCAAAGGCATGGGGCCCTGGGCTGGTATAAAACATGGATAATATGCTGTGAGAGGTAATTGTATCTTTTAGCGCTGAGATGAGTAGAACAAATGTGTCTCCTCCCCATCGTCTTTCTCTCTCTCTCTTTATTCCTTTTCCTCTTCCCCTCCTCTTCCTATCTCTTCCTTTACACACTGCAGCCGTGCTAATATGATAGAGAGAATATTGGCTGTACATCAGAGCTGCTAACAGTTCATAGTGGGTAAGGGCAAGTATAGAGGGGGGGAGAGAGGACTAAAGAGGGTGGGAGAGGCTCGGAGGGTGAATAACAAGGAGAGGGAAGGAAGGCGATAACGGGAGAGAGAGAGAGAGAGGAAGGAAAAGGTGACAATGTGCCTGGAGATACTAAAGTAGCAGGCTGGTGACGCATAAAGTCAAAATACACTTTTTGATTATACGCACTTTGGTTTGTGCGCGGAGGACAGGAAGCTCTGGGAATATCTAGTAATTTATTTTCTCCGAATAATCTTAAGATTAAGATGATGTTAATCCAGATCTGTAAAGCCGGGACCATCTAGTTCTATCTCCAACATGAGGACCAGGCCGTCAGTGCAAATATAACATGAACAAGTCATAATGATCTTTACTTTTCAAGTAAGTTGTCTAATTAGATACAACTTAAGCAGAGGCGGTTTAATTTGCTCAGCTGAGCTACGACTAATCAGGTTTGGATTAAAATGGCTCTTGGGAGCTTTTGTTTCTGCAGAGTGATATCATTTCCTGCTACGTCCACATTGACGCAGAATCAGAGACATTTCAGGAAGTTATTGTCACCTCTGTCTTTTTCTGTCTTCTCTTCAGCCCATCTTCACCGTTCTGGCCCAGCTTCTCTTCCTCTCCATGTTGTCTCTTTTGCCTTCTTTCCTTTCACATTTGTTTAATCTAGAATTGCGACACGGCCAAAAGTACTGACTCCTTAACTTAACTGTAATTGATTCTGTTTAATTGATAATGATTTAAGGCCGTTCTGCTGAATCATTTAAACCCTCTTAGGAGCTAAACTGACCGATTAAATTCTAATAATTATCCTCTTGGATTTCTTTCATTTCTTCGTTATTTACTGGCCTGTTTTCAGTCTCTGTCCTTTTGCATTTCTTTTATTTCACAGCTTATACTGGAGTGAGGCAGAACAAGAGAGGACACACAATCAGAATTTAAGTTTACAATATATATATATGCATATCCACAGTTTTTTCAGATTCTTCGTTTGAGTTTTTTCCTCCTTACTTAATTTCTTCATCTCTGTCTTACTGTATACTTCACAAAATATCTCTCTTGCTGTCTCTCACATGTGTCTCGCCGTTCTTCTATCAACATCAGTATCTTTCTCTCATTCACTGCACTCTTCACTCCAACCTCCGTTCATCATGTCTCTCTTTATTCCTTTCTCTCTCTCCCTCCCTCCCTCTTCTTTATGCCTCTGTCTTTATCCCCCCATTGACAGTTTCACTGGCTGTGGAATGAGGTGTGTTATCAGAGAGTGGCATGTCAGTCAGTCACAGGGCAACACAGCCCAGAGGAGGAGAGGCTGGGCGGAGAGAGCTTGGCGAAGCAGGATGTGTGGGGGCTGAGATGGGAAGTCGGGGATTAGAGGAGGTTGGGAAAAAAAGATGGTGAAGTTGGAGAGGAAGAGACCCACGAGCATAAGAGGAGCAACAAGAGAGGCGAAGGTCCACCAACAGAAAAGCTGCGAATGTGGCGATTTAAATCAGGAATAGAAACGAGGAAAGGAGCTAATAAGTGCAAAATGTGAGAAACAGGTGAGACGGGATCCTCTGTGAGGTCAAAACAGAACAGTGGAGTGTCTAAAAACTCATGTTTGTAGATGCGAAAAATGATCTCTTTCACATTTCAGCCATCAATTGTGCTTGTATTTACACATACACATGTTCCCATATACAGCATAGCATAGAGCTGTTATTAAAATAATCTGAGTAAAGCAGGTATCTAGAGTTGTTTAGTTTTTTTTTTTTTTTAGTTTTTGCAAATGAACTCTTCATATACTGTACATGTAATATGTGTTTTTGAAAGCTAGATGTTTTGTGTACATTGCTGATAATTTTACAATAAAATAACAGACTTGCCGTTTGGTTTCTGGTTAGGCATTATTTAATTTGTGGGTAAATATTGCTTTCAAATCTGCAAGTTGCCTCCTCAACCTCTGAAACACTTGAAAATTATACAACTGAAATAATCTGTGATGTCCTGGTTCTTTGGTAAAGTGCAGGTCATGATGGGGACAAGTTTGTGGAAAATAAACCGAGCCATAAACACCTTCTTCTTGCCGGTCTTGTCCTATCTCAGTTAACTGTTAGCCGTCTACCTCTCCTATGTACAGACTATCCTGCATTTCACCATTACTAAGAAAAGGAAAGGTCAAAAAAGTAGGTTATCTGACACAGTTTGTCGCTTGTTTTTAATGCAGAACATTTTAGTCTGCAGCATATAGACAGCCGTTTCTTAAATCTCTATCAAATGAGACGTTTCTGTTGTAATAAAATGTGTAATATATATATTTTTTTGCAACTGGACCAGCAGCCTTTGTGTCAATTTTTATTCATATTTTCTTTACCACCTCTTACTTTTGTGGCCTCCAGCTACAAAGTGAGCTTAGAAGAAACACTGCTGTCCACACTGTGTACTGAGCCATGGCTTGGCAGGAGTGTGAAAATCGAGAAGAGCTTTAGTCAAAATGCCAGTCTACAGATCACTAAAAGCTTTCCACTCTGGGTTTCTCTGGGCTTTTAGAGAGGCTTAGGTGGTACTGTTGCCAGTGGGGTGAGTTTTGCAAAGCGAAACTCCCAAAGAGCACAAAAACAACAACAACGAAGAAAAAAATAAAAAAAAACTTTAAATAACAAAGTTGAAGAAAATTATTTAATAAAAAGGGGAAGTTGTGAAACATAATGGAGTTTGATGGCCAGGTAGAAGATCTGTAGCCATCACTATAACTGATGATAAAGCTCTTTATAGCCATTTTTTCTGTCACAAAACAGCAAAGTAACTGTTAAATGGCAATAAATACAATATAATGTAGGAACATGTAAAAGAAAATGTTATCCTTCCTAATCTGGGTTACTTTTTTGTCGGCTTAACATGAGTTGTGGCTTTTCCAGGAATGTTGCAGGAGAAAATAATGTTGTCACTGCAGAGAACCAGGCCAGATACTAATGGTCCTAATGGAGCCATGAATGGTGGCGGGGACCACAGGTGGTGCGGGGGTTAAGATTCAATATCCAAGCCGGTCCAGGAATGAACCCTGCTGAACTCATCTCTCCTTCCAGTTCAACCTTAAATCCTATAATGTGGTAGTTTGGCTTTGCAGGAGCGAATTACACAACTGAAGGAAAAAGAAATAAAGCAGCAATAATGAACACATCTACAGTATGCAGTAGTCAAGGTAGTAATCCGATTATTTTTGTAATGAACTCACAATTGTTAAAGGACGATTTAGCTTCTAGTTTTGGTATTAATTATTTGTTCTAATTGGCAATTGTATTTATAGGGAATGTGGCATTAAATAAGTTGTAACACAAGCTCAAGACATTCAGTAAAAGTCAGTTTAAATTATGCTGCTTAAGTTGGTACAGTTAAAATTCTTGATGGCTGCTTGTGGCCTATCTGGATATGCATGCAGTGACAATACTGTGTGGTGCTTCAGTTAAAGCTCCCCACAAAATGACATGTCCTCTGTGTAAAAGGCAGACGCTAGGTAGAGTTTGAAGTAGTCCTCTCCTTTTCTCTGGACTTAGTGGACACAGTCCAAATGAGACTAGTTATCAGCACTAAAGACTTCTCTCACTCCTTTTCCTCTTTTTCCACTATTCTCAAAGAAGTCTGAAGTTACACTGGCTGAAAGAGACAAAGAGAGGTAGAGCAAGGGAGGAGGTAAAAATACAGATGGGCAGAAAAAAGGGAAAACGGAGGGAAAGTGTTTGTGAAAGCTAACAAAGGGGAGTTGGCTGTGTTTCAAAAGGGCGCGTGGCGGCTAAGGAGGATGAAGCGCTTCAGGATTCATTTACATCAGGCCTGACAACTGCCTCACATCTCCCCAAGAGCCACACAGCTCTGGCTTAGAGATTCCTAAAGAGGGCCCTTCTTCTAGCTCCCTCTCTTACACCCGCTCTCTGACTTTTCTTTTTCTCCCTCCTGTCTCTTTTTCTCTTTCCTTTTTTTTTCCCACTCTTATTCTCTCCCGCACTCTCTCTTGTGCTCTTATGCGCTTGCCAGTCTTCAATCAGCCATCATGAAAGTGTCTGTCTGGGCGTCTTAACTATCCTCTGAGAGGCAGACACTTGTCTGGGCCTGCCTTCATCCCCTAAAGGCGTTTTTTGACTTGGACTTATTTCCCTCCTCACACCTTTTCAACTTCCCTAAAGAGCTGACAACAAGTGAGAGCGACAGGGCAAGATAAACATGAGGGAAAGAGACAGGAAGGGAGATGAGTGGAGGAAGTCGTCAACTGGGTTAGGGAAGAGAAAGGGGAGAAAATGGAGAAAATGAAAATGAGGTGAGAAAATTCCAAAACAGGAAAAAAGGTGAAGGAACCAAATGACCTCGTGAGGAGGAGAAAGGACGAAGCAAGGAGGACCAGAGTGGAGGAGAGACGAGAAAGATGAAACAGGAGAGGGGAACTCTAGTAAGACAGGCAGAGTCACGTTTATCAGTGGTCCCACAGTGTGTTTCCCAAACACCGGATTTGGAGATTGCAGTAAAGGGAGAGAGTGGGACAGGGCACATTAAAGTTTTTTTTTTTTGGTGGGAGGATGGAGGGGGTGTGACAGAGTGTGTGTGTGTGTGTGGAGGGGGTGGGGAGGCTGTCCCTGTTATGGAAGTATCTTTCTTTTGCCTGGGTTTGATGTGAAAGGGAACCGCTCCTGCTTTGACGGTGTTGTCTGCCGTGCAGTTTTTAATATTCATGCAGCAGATCAGGAAAGGAGAGGGGAAAGGAGTGGAGAGGAGATTTTTGGTCAAACAGAAAGCTAATTTGCAGCTGAGGCAGTTTAGCCCGAGGCTCTTTCTGCTACTGGGGAAATGAGCTGGAAGATTAGCCGTATGTATAATTCACACACACGTGGTCACACATACACGCGCATAGATATGCAGCGATGGCGTGTGCAAAAAAAAAAAAAAAAAGATGCACATAGGCACACAGAGCAGCTGCTACTCTCTCTGAGACGTTGTGTGCTACAGTAGTAAACCTGCTGCTAGACCTTTACGGCTGCGCCTGCTCCTCGGGCCACTGCCTTAGTGGTGTCCAAAAATGTTGATATAAATGCTGATGTATTGCTTGATTATCTTTGAGAGACTTGGGATACAGTATCCATAGATATCACTTAATACAACCTAATCTGTCAAAACAAAGTGATTCATTGTTCAGTGTAGTTAATTATATCTGATTGGCATAGTGTAGTCGGCATGATTTGATTCCATTGTTGTGATTGTTGTCCTTCAGAAAAAAACAAGCTAAAATACACACAATACCAGGACTCTGTTCATGCTGGGCTTCTAACACATATGTCTCACTTTAATGGATTTCCAGATCCATGACAGACGCGTGAGTCTTTTCCTGGATGGGCTTGAGGAGGATGGGACACCGTTTGACACACAGCTCCTGACCACCAGGCTCTCTGATATCGGCGAGGATGGTGCCATGTGGGTGGGACTCAGCTCCAATGGTAAACATTTTTTAAAGCATTTCTGTATTTTAGATTTTTTAGATGATTTTAATCTTTAATCTCTTGAATCTAATCTTTAAAAAAAATACCGGCGTAATTATACATTCAGTTAAAATAGCTATAAATGAGTTATAATACTGACACTGGAGGAATTAGTTAAAAATATTTTAACAAGTTTAAAACTGCTGCAGAGCCCGCCAATAACAAAGAACGAGCCTCTTTTTTTTCCAACAATTAGCTCCACCTTCATCTGCCTCAACAGGGACCACCATCAGTTTTTTTTCTCTCCAAGAGGAGAAAAATTACTTCTTAGTTTATCGTGTCTGTATATCTTAATATGGTGTCAATGACTACTTCACCTTTATTTTCCTCCCTGCCTTTATCCTGCTTCAACTACACGTCTGTGATTGATTCGTGGTGCCCGCGAGCCGTCTCAGAGTCAATAGCAGAGAAATTGAGAGAAAAATGATATCCGTTCATCTCCAGGGTGATAAACGAGTGTTTTTCTTCTCGTTTATCAGCCATTGATCCCTAGTTCACAGCAGGTAGCATCTGATCAGCTGAAGATCACATCAGTGGGGGTGATCAATGCAAGTGATTGGCTTGGGGGAGTGAGAGAGAATGCATGTGTGTGTGTGTGTGTGTGTAGGAGGGTGGATGTTGAACCCGGGGGCTGTGTCTGGAATTCTGATCAGTGCATTGATTATGCAAATGCTGATCAGATGTATTGATTAACAACTATGTCTGTTTTTGGAGGGGAACCTGCTAACTGAAAACTGTAAGTACAACAAGAAGTTGTCAAGAGACGAGCTTTAAACGCCCACCACAGCCGCTAAAGTGGCCGATAAGGACAGCGTGATCACTTGTGTCAAAAGGGAAAAGAGATTTTTCATTAGGGACTTTAAATCCTTATAATCCTTTTAAGATGTTCATGAAATCAAAGCAAGATTTTCATCAGTGTTCTTGATCAGCATTTTCTAACCAGTGTATATTCATGCTGTAATTTTCATTTTTACTGGTGGAGCTTCAATCCCATCAAGAATTCAAATGACCAAGGGAGGCTCACACAGTATTTTTCTCATTTATATCAGCCTCACTGATTACCCTTTACTCTCCTGCAGCTGCATCACAGTTGGATAAAGCAATTGCTAATGCAAACAGAATAAAACAAAGTGAATTTGATTAGTTGCACTGTTGCTTTTTGGGGGTACGTGTTTTACAAAGCATTTAAAAAACAAACAAACTGTAAGATCTATATATATGCAGTGTTTTTTGCCATTTCTGAGAAACTGGCTGCTTGAGGAATGTTTGGTCCCTTCAGCATCCTTCCACCTGCAGAGTTAAACTGCAGCGGCTGTTACCGTCAATAATCGCGGCTGCCACTGAATTAACCAGAAATGAACTCTGGATTAGGAAAAAATTGCAAATAGCATCTTTAATATTGACAGTTGGGTGTGTGTGACCGGTTCAGTTAAGGACAGAGATTTGTAAAAACCACACATACCTTTTATGTCCCCGTATGAACTGCCGTCAGTTCTAGCTACATAAAAACAAAGAAGAGGAAGAGAATCGGCTGTCAGAAACTAAAACACACAGAAAGAAGAGGGAGACCTACACAGAGAAGAGAGAATTAAGGCTTATACCTTGCATCATCCCAGTAACAATAGGGAGAGTGCTTTTCAGAGGAAGGCATAATCCCATTTCCACACGCTAAAGAAATCCTGAGCCAAAGCCTAAGGCTGCACAACCACACACTGATCTAACACACTTACATCCCATAACACTCCCTCACTCTCTCTCTGTTTTACATGCACATACGCCCCCCCTCCAAAACACACACACACGCTCATTCTGTAGTTGGGCCAAACACGCCAAAGCCCTCTCAAATGCAAATACACACATACATGCAGACGCACTTGTGCACACAGACTTTCTCTAAAGTAAGGATGCTTTCGGGAATACACGCGGTAAAGCCTCTAACACACACACACAGACACACTTTCACAGACAAAGCTAGACATGGCAGGGGTTCTGTTGATGCTTACAGACGTTATCCATCTTCTTGAGTTATTGTCAAACTAGACAGAAGTTGGTTGGACACTAAAAGACTCCAGCCCTCCTTGGACCAGCGTCATCGTCTGTGTGGGCCTCTTATGTTCCGTCCAACATTGTCACGTATGTATGGCTGTCCGTGGAGATGGACTGGGGGCTTGCCTGTGTTTATTCTTTGGTTTGATGGTGTCTTTGGTGTGCAGTCCAGCATTCCCATGTGTGTCTGGACATTGTGCCATTATGTTTGAGGTATTCCAGTATATGTATGCTTGTTAAAGAGATGTTGGGAGTTGGGGATATAGTGTCCAACGTCTTTGCATTTAACTCATTGCACAGACTTCTCTCTTTTCTTACTCTCGTTCCACTAAATTAGGTTTAAAAAAAAAAAAAATTGCTTGTTCCAACTCCTCAATTGAGAAGATTTCCTGCCATACTTTTAGGGTTTTTCCATGGGCTAGGATCACACAGGGATAGCTGCTGTAGTCCTGCTTGGTAGCAGTGCCATCTGTGGTTAGCCGGTGATGGTCTCCTCCTTTTAGCTGTGTCATTGGCTGCTAAACTCACGTGTCTCTGTGCTGGAGAAACAAAAGAGGACAAAGACAAAACTCCTTTGTCGCTTCTGTTGAATCCCTCTGTGTGAAGCTAAACTCCAAACCAGTGTTTTGCTGGTTGTATTTTCAGATACCAGCTTTGTTTTACTATTTACTGATAGTTGTCAGCTGAAAACTTTTAGTATCTCCTGCTGTTGCTGCCTCACATTAAAAGCTTTACGCAGGTCAACCAGTGGGAAGTAACACTGTGCTTTTCACCAAGTTAGTGGAACTTTATTAGCCATGCTACTCTTTAGCAAACACGTCTCATCAACCAGATACGGAAATATTCTCTGCTATTTGGCTCACAGATCAGTTTTAAATAATGCTGAGAGAAACAGCAGAAACAGGAACAGCCACCAAGAGCTGAAAGGGTCTGTAGATGAAAGACTCTGTTGTGTTATCAAGGACTTCACCGTACTGTTCTGACAGTAGAAAAGAATTACCGGCATCTTCTTCCCTTACTGTGGACAACCCCTATTTGTTTTGTATGGTAGTAAAGTGAATATCTTTGTGTCTAGAGTTGTTGTTCTGACAGCACACATGTTTTGAAGTCATCATCTTGGGCAGGGCAGCTGGAGAACTTGAAATGGATGGACATTTTTCGACCAAACAATTCAAATAATTGATTAACTTAATTAGCTCAATTACTTACTTGCATCCTACTTAACACTTTTTTTCTCACACTTTAGGGGAAAAAAAAAATTTAATGTGGCCATATAGAATTTTTCCTGTATGCAGCGCTTTCTACAATCAGTTCAGTTAAAAACAGTGAGGAAACACGCTAATGAAACCCCGTGAAGCTGTTTTTTTTTCTTTCTTCCCCTCTGTGAAAATGAGTGAAACAAGTGGGTAATACCTCCTTGTCCTTAGACAGACCTATTTTGGCCTTCCATCATCCAAGCTAATGAATTTGCCCTTAGAAGCCTTGCTGCTCTCTAGTGGAGACAAATGAAGACTGTGGCAGATTGTGTTCAGCTTTGTATCGTGAACTCGGCCATTATAAGCAGCTGTGGGCAGCCTCACTTAGCTGGTATCAAGAAACTGATAAGATAATCTACTAAATACTGTGAAATCCTCTCACTCACTGCCTTCAGTGCAAACCCATTAACACCTTCTTTATGTTCTTTTCTACTCTCCTTTCATCTCTCCAGGGTCTAATCAGTTCATTGGGCGGATGCAGGATTTTAGATTTTATCCTGCCACTTTGACCAACAGGTGAGTAGGATAGAATGAGAGGCAGGGAATGAGCAGCTACGGGGAGAGAAGGCGGGAGGAATCATAAAAGGACCAAAGGAAATAAGCGTTAAAGGAAAGGTTTGAAGGGATGAGGACGGGAACTGGGAGTTACACAGAAAAAGGAGTCAAAGTCTATTGATGTATAGATTGAAACGAGGGAAAAGGGGGATAGAAATGAGGATAAATAGAGCGACACTCGATAGATTAACCCAACAAGAAGAGAGGAGCAGCATGGACTGATAAAGGGAAGGATGGTAAGAGGAAAGAGGAGGTAGGCTAATCATTGCATCTTAAGATCCATACTGCTTCCAGAGGATTTTCCTGAGAATTCAATACAAAGCAATTAGTGTTTTGCTTACCAGTGATGTACTGCACACAGTACGGACTTGGACTTGACAAGTTTGTCTCATCAAGATTGGGGTGAGACAAACAGAAAGACAGAGTTTTCAAATTATGCCTTTGATTTTCCACTTTGCACTAAATGCTCAGTCAAAAGCCCGTTAACAGGTGTGTTAAGATTTTATCTCAAAATTGAAGTCTTGTTTGATCACTGTCGCTTTTGCTTCTTTGTTACAACTCAGACTGTACCCAGAGTTCAAACCGTACGTTCTGGAAAGTTTCTTTTTTTGGGGGGGATCATTTCTTTTAGAAAAATACAATGTAGCCATGTAGTTTTAGTTGAGTGCAATTTAATAGTAAAGGCTAATCAATAGTGCAAGTTTACCTGCATTTATTCTGTAGTAAACTGGTCCCTCTCACATCCCAGTTAACAGTGCATAAGATTACATTTTGCTTTGCTGTCCTCTTATAGTTTATCATGCAGTTTCTTGTTTTCTTTAATATGCGTCTTCTTGTTTTAACAGGGAAATAGTAGAGTTGTATTCAGGAGTTCTGCCTGAGCTCCACGTCCAGTCTGAGTGTCGCTGTCCTCCGAGCCACCCGAGAGTGCACCCTTTAGTCGAGAGGTACAGTATCATAACTATCTCTGTTCTGTGCACATGTTTGTAGAGTAAATGTTTTAAGGGGAGACCAGACAGCTGACTCAGGGTGAAGGCAGGGGACACCTTGGACAGGTCACCAGTCTATCACAGGGCTACACTTAGAGACAGACAACCAAGCACACTCACATTCACACCTACGGACAATTTAGGATCACCAATTAACCTCAACATATTTTTGGACTGTGGAAGGAAGCCGCAGTACCTCGCGAGAACCCACGCTGCACGGGGAGAACATGCAAACTCCACGCAGAAAGATGCCGGGTGTCCTCACCTTCTTGCTGTGAGGCAACGGTGCTAACCACCGCTCTCCCCTGCAGCCCCAAGAATAAAAATGTTTAATAGATATTAAAATGAAACTGATCTAGTTTACTGCGTACAATTTTGCATGGATGTCCTGATTAGTCTAAAAATTTTCCTTTTGACAAGACTACATTTTGATCATTTTTAAATGCCGTTTGGTTAAATTAAATGCCGCATTTGAAGTTCTTAGTGGTTACTAAGAAAGTTGCTTGATTGTTGGTGTTGCAAAATTAAGATGAAAATCCTCTATTGAAAGCACTACCGTCACATTTTATATTCTGCTAATAGGAATGTTGTACGTCTAAATACTGTCACTGTTAACAGATACTGCATACCCAATGCTGTGGATGACACCACCAATGACAGAGTCCTGAGGCTGAACCTTAACGCCCATCCACTCAGTTATATCAACGATCAGGACATGGGCACCACATGGCTGTCTAAGATCATGACTACACAGGAGCTGGATGAAGGAGTCACTATTACAGTGGACTTGGCTAATGGACAATACCAGGTAATGCATCTAGAGTAAGCCATGTGAATCTAAGCAGACGTACATATTATTTTGTAACAAGGACAGAAACAGGTGTAATGAAACGCACAATGTTAAGTATTTTATCTGTGTGTTGGGTTTTGTTTGAAAAACTGTTCTCAAGTTGTTGTTTTTTTAAATTGCAAAAGTGGTTATAGACAATGATTTATACTAAATTTGCCTATTAGGTTGAGGTGTGGTGACAGAATTGATCTGGGCTTATCAGTCCACTGGTCACTTGTAGCCTATATAATATAGACTATCATCTACCACAGTTGGTACAGTGCCCGTTTGAAGACACCACAATGGAGCTATCAGACCTTGACTTTGATCCCTACATTACTCAAAGCATTGCTCAAAATTCAGGGCTTGAACTTGTGCTTCTTGGAACTCCTGGAATGATCAGCAGCAGGTTTATCTCTCTTCAGAGTCCAGCAGTAATCGGCCATCATGACTGCATCCCAGCATGTCTGATACCTGGTCTCCATGTCTTTCTGATAAAATCACGTGACTCTAATGTGTTGTTCATAAACCAGGGGGTGAACTTTCTATCTAAATTTAATTCACCTGCAAATATTTATAGTATCAACTTGTAAAGGTCTCAGAATTTGTTCATTTCAGGAAATAGAAAAAGACTTTTGTATGATACAAAGCATAGATAGAAAAAATGTAATAAAGTGCATGTGGTGACAAATCTAAATTTTGACCTCATTGAGCAAAACCAATGTAATATTTGGATTCAGCACATTGCTCAAAAATCTTTGACACCAAAATGGATGTAGACCAGTGTTATATATTCTGCTGAGTCATTTAAAAAAATAAAAGAACTTTGGACACTTGTGCCACTTCAACTGTGTCCAACACTGTGGGATGATAGCTGTAGTAGTATCATGACATCCCCAGTTGTTGCCAGTGAACTGTTGTTTTTACTCTACGGATTCAAATGGGAACAAAGTTGTAAAGTATGTGATTACCTTATTGGAAACACAATACAATAATGTCATGTATTCAGGTTGGACAGTCGACTAAACTCTGTCATTGTGCAGTGAACACTACAGCATATATCTGCCAGCACCTGTGTGTGCTGCAGACAGCTCTTTTTAAACACTTCAGTCAGAGGCGTACAGTGGAGCAGAAAGAGAGGGAGACTGCTGAATTTGGGTGTTGTCTTCACTGAGGTTGTCAAAAGACTCATCCCTCTTCTCTGTGTAGTGTGTATGTGATCGTGGGCAGGATTTGGGGAGCTGTCCTGATGTGGTCGCTCAACTCAAGTCTCCAGATAAAAGACACTTTCTGAAGTTCGGGGTGTTTGTGTTAGTGTGTGTGTGTGAGGGTTTACGCAGTGGTGGAGGCTTAATGCACTCCCTGCTGTGCAACCCAGTGTCCCAGTCCCCACTGTGGAGCCAGATAACACTTAAGACACACACACACACACCTACACACAGGCAGGCACATGGTTTATATGTGATAGGAAACTACTTCTGTGTGTCTTTGTAAATGTGTGATGGCTAAAACATGCTACTCCCCCTTTTTCTTGATGCTTTGGTCATTGTTCATCCATTCTTATTGTAAGCTTTTCAACCAGTGAACATCCAGACAAAAATGTTTTAATCTAATTGTGGCCTTAACACCAGCTGGACATAATAGAGACAAATGAGTGATTCTGTCCAGCTCTGTAATCCATGGCAGTCAGTAGCCCTTCCTTTTATTCTGGTGACTCTATTACACCCGTCTAAAGGTAGAAAGTAGCTTTTTTTATCTGCACTCTCCTAACAGGAGTGATGTTGCACTTTCCCAAGCCAGGAATACACACAGCAGGTCCCCAGGTTAAGATGTTATGCAAGAAACTCCAGATGGATGCAAATAACAGAAACATCCATCCGTATATGCACGTCCGACTTGTCTTTTTTATTTAATTATCTTACAGTTTCTTTGGCAAATCCACACTAGAGACATACACACACTCAACAGTCCTGTGTGTTTTGAATTGAATTGCTTTGTACAGATCTACCAGGTTGTATTTATGCAGCTTTGTACTTCTCTTTCCTGCAGATATTCTATGTTATAGTTCAGTTTGGCGGCATCATGCCTGAGTCAGTTCTCATCCAGAGACGGAAGCTTGACCTCGCAGAGTCTGAGAGTGGCACCGTCACAGAACAGCCTTGGATGGACTGGCAGTATATGGCCAGAAACTGCAATGTGTTTGAAATGCAGAACAATGGGCTGTTACAAAGACCAGACTCAGTCAACTGTCTACAGCTGCCCAGGTAGGTGTGGAAAAAACAGTCAGTACTGTCGACTATAGTGGCTGTAAAAAATATTCACCCCCTTGGAAGTTTTTCCTCTTTACTGCTTTTCAACACAGAATCATGGTCAGTTAAAATTCACTTAAAAAAAAAGAATTTACAAATAAAAGACTCTTTCTTGTCAAAGTAAAAATGCATTTCTACAAAGAAATGTCAATTAAATAAAAAAAAAAAAAAAGTAAAATAGGTGATTGCATAAGTATTCACCCCCTTCAAGTCAGTCTTTAGGAGGGTGAATACTTTTATAGACATCTCATATTGACTAATTGTTTGCAGAGAAGCCAAATATCTACTGATACGCTGATGCACTTATGAAGATTAATGACTGAATTGTGGTGAAGTATATGCATGTGTATATTATATGTTCAGTAACTTGAAATTGAATTTCATTAGTTTGGAAAAAGGCACCAGTTTAATCTTCCCATTTTAAATGCCTTGTTTATTCAATATGTGAAAAAGATAAAAAATATAAGGCATTCTTTGTCTGTTTGGGCCATTCTCCCTAAAGTAAGACCACATGTTCTTGCTGTATACTCCTGGGGGGTCATGGCCTCTTCAGTACAGAGGAGATTGCACAGAAAATTGTTGGCAACACTAAATAAGTGTATGAACACACACGTATAAATGTATGTTTATGCAGGCATATGCACAACACACACACACCAGTCAAAAGAAATGAAAGGAAAGCAGACACATACAGGTAATACACACACACACACACACACACACGTGGACTGGCACCCTCACAGTTACTAGATTTATAAAGCTAACCACCTACAGCGTTGCTTTGGCACATGACCGGTAACAGGCTCTCCGTTGGCACTCGATACACAACTGGACTTGGAACATAGTCTAACATACACACACAATCTCACACACTAAATCTTGGCATAGCCGCGTGCATCAAGGGCTTGGTTGGCACTAGATAGAAGGTAGTATGAATAGATCACAGATTATGTAGTCATTGCTTATTTTTCACTTGACTGACAAATGATATCACATACAACCTTTCCTGGCACAGTTAGACGTATTAGTTAAATTGGCATGAGAGCAATTGAACCTCACATTGGTAACACATTAACACATGTAGTGGTTGATAATTATATCAAAAAAGAATGTTTTATTTGATCTCGCTAAACTTAGGTGTTTTATCTTGCTAGATTTATTTTAATCCTGCAAGACACATTGCCTCCTCTGAGCCCAGCCGAGTGTTTGGAAAGATAAATTTAGGCAAGCCCCAGTCATTTCCGTTTTTTTTTTCATGTTTGCATTTTGTCTACATGTTCGAATAAACAGGTGATTTTGTGAGGCAATAGTAATGAGAAGCATTACCCACAGAGACATTAGGCAAGTGAGAGGTGGAACAAAATCAGTCTGCGCAGAAATTTTCATGGAAGATTAACATTGTAAGCATTTATTATTTCATCGTCTCCTTTGCAAGGACCTGGATGTTTTTCATAGTTGTACCGGTAATACACACTGGCCGTCCACAACATTAAAACCACCTGCCTAATATTGTGTAAGTCCGCCTTTTGCCGCCAAAACAGCTCTGACCTGTCGAGCCACGGACACAGGAACTCTGGAGGTGTCCTGTAGTGTTTGGCACCGGGATGCTGGCAGCAGATCCTTTAGATTCTGTTGGTTTAGTGTTGGCTCTCCATAGATCGGTCACATCCCACAGATGCTATATCAGATTGGGTCAGTTTTTGCTGTGTGGCAGGGTGATATGTCCTGCTTTGGGAGGCTGATACTGTCAAGGAGTACTGTTGCCGTGGGGGGGGTTTGCTTGGTGTGGACACAGCGTTTAGGTTGGTGGTACATGTTGTAGAAATATACATATGAATGCAAGTGAGAGGTGAAACGTCTTCAACGAACTCAAGCAAGTCCAGTTGCTACGATTCATCTACCAGAATAACCATGACCTGGACGACTGAGAATCTTCACAGACATGTGAATGCAAGGCTTCCCAACAGAATATTGCATTGTAGCACAATGATCAGTGTTATTTATTTCACCTGTCAGTGGGCTAAATATTGAGGCTTATTGTGTATGTTTAGTGGTGTGGTAGTTCTGTTATTTTTAAAGTAATATTTATAGTGTTGCTACTAATTAGATTTTCAACTGAAAAGAATAGTGCTGCACTGGAACCATTGTGTATCACTACATTGGTGTTGTAAACATGATTTTTTTTTGTGATTCCTGGCTGGATTATGAACTAAATATTAACCAAACACATCTGCAAATAAATATACATTCTTTTCAGGTGAAAAATCCTGACAAATTCTCAGATTTCTGTAGTACTAAACAAAGAAATAAAACTGTCCAGCTTTATCTAGCTCTTATCAAGTTGGCATTCTCTAAAATTCTGTTAACTGGTTAATCACTTGCAACTTACACACAACATCATGGAGGAAACAATTTTCTATTTTTGATGAAAGACTTCAAAGGAAACACTGGACACTCCTCACTTCACTGAATTAAACCATTCAGTGATGACCCTGACTGTCACATAGTAATGGACACTTTGTTTTATTCTCAGTGAGTTCGTGTTATTTTTTTGTGCATCCACCTGCATGTGTTCATAGCTGCTGTGTGCTAAGTGGACACAGGTACATACATGCACATAATGTTTGTGACAATATGTGTAGCATAGTGTACACTATACTATTCCAAACACACACACTCACAAGAGAAGTGGCCTGAATAAGTCTTGCAGCATTATGTGAAGACAAAGTAGAAGGGAGCACTAAAGGGAGAGGAAGGAGGACAGAAGGAAGATACTCGTTGTTTATGTCTTTGCCTTGGCATTTGCATTGTGTGTTCGGCTGTGCTGCTGTAGACTATGGCCTGAGAAATACTGAACTTTTAATAAACATATAACATAAACAGCAACCTTTTTAAACCAGTAGACATTAGTTCCAAATGCTTGGGAGTAGTGACGCTGTGTCACATGACCTACCAGCCCGTACATCGAGGCTGTGTGGGCACCCTGCCTCCGCCAGAATCTGCCAATCTCCCCAAGCAGTTGAAGAATGGTTCCAAGTAATTAAAGAAACAACCCAGTGTAAATATGTGCCACCTGTACAAGGCAGAAGCTGGCATGTTCCACTGTGACAAGGCTGTTCCCACTATAGTTGTGTGTGAGCATATCTCAAGTACAGTTGCACAAATCGTGACAGATGAGCGCTGCTCCCCCAAGTGTTGTGGAGTTATTGGAACCAAGTAGTCTACTAAAATAACTGCTTAGAAATGGTTTTACTATTTTTACTAAATCAACTCAATCTTTCTACATGAATCATTTAAAAGCTGCTATCTGTATGTGTGTGAAAGGATCTGAAATCTAAAATATGTTTCTTTGTCCTTGGGATGTTTTGACAATAATTTCTTACATATTTCTTGTACATAATAAAAGTTTATGTAATATTTAGGTGAAAATTATCTGTAGGTTCATCACTTCGATTGACTTCTTTCACATTGTTTTCATGTTTTCATTTGATTTTCTTCTTATAAAATTGGTGATTATACCCAATTTTTAAAGAGTTGTGACAAGATTAAATTAATTTACCGATGTTCTCTGGAGGACAAACTGTGTTACAGTGACTGTGTGCTTCATAGCATCTGCAAAAAGGGTTTTTCCTGCATAAAGCATTTTTTGGCATCCCCAAAGATGTTGTCAGTGCTCTGCCAGAGGCACTGCACCAGAGCCAAAATGTTAGAAAAGTAAGAATAAAGCAAAACTCGTTTTTAAACAAGTTTTGTTAATATAAGAAATGATGGGACAATGCATGGATTTCTGTCAAATACGGCACCACAGACCTGTTGCCTTTATTGTTTGCTGACCAGTCATACTGACTGCTGAGTCGTCATCGCATGCTGAGTCATGAAAAACCCTGACAAGCAAACATTTGATGTCTTTGTTAAATAAGTTTTTGAATATATAAATTGTTCTTTTTTTCCTGATTTAATCTAATGTTCATGTTTTCCTGTGTGCCAGTGCCGTGCCCTTCTCTGGAGGCAACATCACCTTCAGCCTGCTGACCACACGGCCAGTCCTGAGGCCGGGTTATAATGACTTCTACAACACTCCAGCCCTGCAGGAGATGGTACAAGCTGCCCAGGTCAGGATACATATGAGCGGACAGTACCACACCAGAGCAGGCGGGGTGAACCAGCGGCACAGATACTTTGCTGTCAATGAGATCACCATCAGTGGCAGGTAAAAAGTTATAAATATTTATCCAGAGATCTACAGTGTGTCTGTGTGTGTTCATGAAAGTTGCTAATTGAGTTTGAGTTTTGGTAGAAGTGATAATTTGGATCTGTTAATCTATGATGAAGACAAAGTAGGAATTGGAAGCATCAGACCTCAAACAACTAAATATGGTATTTGTTGATATAATATTCATGATAATTTGGCGTCACACTGAAGTCAAGTATCCTGACACATTACTGTGCTAACAATTTCTCAAATTAATAAGTAGCATACTTCTGATTTTGTTCATTAATTATGAAGTGGCATAACTGGTTGAAAGAAATATTGGACTATCTTTTTAGTGTTGATTTGTACAGAAAAAAAAAAGAGAGTGAGCTTATCGGGGAAAAATGTTTTGACACAGAGCGTTGAGTTTCAGCAGAGCTTTCTGAGAGTAATTGTGAACACATCTCTTCATTAGACTGACAGAGTGACTGTTTTTTATGACTGTGATAATTATAGGATTATGCAGGAGGCAATCATCTCTAACTCTTTCTCTCCCTCCCCCTCCCTCTAAGCTGTTTTAATTAGTAGCTTGTTACAGTGAAGTAGGAGAAACAGAGATTTAGAGCTGCTGAAATCTCATCTGTGCATTCTTCATCCCTCCCCGTCTCTCTCTACTCTTTCATTCTTCCGCCATCTCTCTATCTCTCTTCTATCTTCATCCTTTATAAACCATGTAAATACACATGTTGGGAAGAGAAAGTACAGTCTTAATGTTAGCATGTGTGCTTTGTGTATGTCTGCTCTCCTGAGCATTGTTTGTCCTATGTAGTGGAACAAAGTTCCTCTTACATTACATTGCTGTAAGATATAGTAGCACAGTTACAAGATGTAATTACAGCAGTATAGAAATAAAGCAAAGTAGCAGCAGTCATTAACCAATGCATATTAATATTAGAGAAAATATTATGCACATATCATCAGTATTTCTTTTAAAAACAGAACATAAACATTTTTTAGACAGATCTATAATACACCCTGGATGGCATTTGGCCTGAATCTAGCTCTAGAAGGTTTTATTTAATGACACATATAGGTCCCCACAGTGACGTCACAAAAACTGTAGCATTATTCTTTGTGTGGCATACCCCGACGATAATACTACTGGATTTAATACATTTATTTCTAGGTATGAGTTGACATAAAAAAAAAAGAATGTATTTGAGCTTGTATCTAAACACAGGAGTTGATAACTTCAATAACTTAGTGTATGTGCAAAACCTTAAAAGGAAACAAGAGGCCACTAATGGAAGTACAGGCCAAACAGCGCTTTTGAATTCCTCCTCAGTTTAGACTCATCTTGGCATAAGAGGAAAAGAACTCACTGTTGACCATTATTTTTGCATAGAGAGGCTCCTTTATTCTTTTCTACCGCTGTCCTTACTGCCTTGCTTTTGACTAGGTTTAGGTTCTGGCCTTCTTCTTTCTCTATTTAGCTGCTGATGCACTGTTTTTCTCAGGTTGGACACATCTGCCTACAGGTGTTTTAACCAGCTTTCTGAAATGTTAAACCACACACTCAACATTTCATTACACGCTACTGTGTGTGACATAAAATAGTAAATTCCAAAAACTGGCTGCATTTGTCTGAAAAATGCCGTTTCCTTTTTTTTTTTTACCTGATTGGTAATCTTCTTACTTTGATATATAAGCGGTGTAGGTTACAAAGCAGCAGGTTTTTGTCACTTTTTTTTTGTTGTGTTTCAGTGAATCATTGCTCAGATCTTAAAGGCAATGAAGCAAAGATGCGTAGGCTTTTACAAATCGGAAATACAGCACAAAAACACTTTTAACTTGATGTGAAATAGAGAAAATCTTCAATGCTTATATGCTTCATATTTGATTAATTGAACCAGCTTGTGACAGAAAGTGGCATAAAGAGAACAAGAGGTGAAAGGATACACAGAGGGAAGAATGAAAGAGAGAAAGCAACTGAATATCTGAATGAATAATTAAATGACTGTGTGTGTG
>NW_007578921.1:106590-131357 GCF_000690725.1 Stegastes partitus | reverse complement strand
TTCCACCTGTTTGGATTTGTTACACCATCATAGCAGATTTCTATTCCCACGTATCTGTATTAGATCCAGAAACACACCACATATCATGTTTAGGAATATAAACACACATTCAGCACAGAGGAACCCCCTCAGGGAAAATCTCCTCATGGTCTTAATTAAGCACTTTCCTTCTTAACGACAAGAGGACTTCTTTAATAAATTACACAAACACACAGGCACACACACAAACAAAGACATTTATTAAAAAACCCGCCTCTCTGTCTGTCTTACTGTGAATTATTTTTTTTCTCCTTTTCTCCGCTAGAAGATTATTGTATTCTTCATTAGCTCAAAAAGGCTTTATGCTGAATTAACTGTCCTGCTGTGTACCAGTGAAGCTGGGCAGCTCTTTTTTTGGTTAATGGTCAGCTATCAATGGAGAGCAACTGGTTTGATTTTCAGATAGAGGGTCAGACTATGACTGGACGACAGCAAGGATAGTAAGACGAGAACAGAGCGAGCAGATTGGATTAATGAATTAACATGCATGTCGGAAATTAAATTCTGATGATTGTATTATGTCTGGTCTTCTAGTAGTAGTTAGGATTAATATCACTAAATTAAATGATTTAGTTGATTTGAAAAGTTTGGTTTTACAAACATCATAGAGGCATAGCACTTGCTTTATCCTTACTTGCAGAACGTGTTCAGTTAAATCCACTGAAACACACTATAGTGCAGGGGTGTCCAATCCTGGTCCTCGAGGGCCACAATCCTGCATGTTTTAGATGTTTCCCTCTTCCAACACACCTGATTTAAATGATCAGGATCGTTATCAGGCTTCTGCAGAGCTTGATGATGAGCTGATCATGTGACTCAGGTGTGTTGGAAGAGGGACACATCTGAGACATGCAGGATTGTGGCCCTCGAGGACCAGGATTGGACACCCCTGCTATAGTGATACTCCAGTGATAGTTAGTTGTCCTTCACAAAATTATAAGTTATGAGACAAAAAGAAGCCTTGGACTGAAGTCTTTGTAAATTAGTGTATCTTATGTCAACCAGCTTTTACAGCATAATAGTCAACAACTGGGTAATGGCCAGATAACGTTGGGTAAGCGTCTTTGTTAAAATCTATTTATTGTGTCTGTTTCTGGTCGTAGTTACCTCTTAGTCTTTTTGTCCATCCCCGGTTGAAGCAATGATATCACAGTAAGTATTCACACACTGTTACTGTAGGCTGCAGAATGACTAGTCCGATCTAAATCACTGCCTTTTGATGAGGCTTTTCAGGTAATAGTCGGCATCACCCCAACAAAAGCTTCCAGTCGGTCAGCAGTGAAATGTTCAGTATGACTTGACTGCTTCACCTCACCGTAGCACAGGACGGCCTGCATTATTCACTACTTATGTATCATTCATACACCAGCGTCTGTGCATTAGTGTGTGTCTGTGCGCAGGTGTGTGTGTGTGTGTGTGTGTGTGTGTGTGTGTGTGTGTGTATCAGAGTACATCAGGGAAGACGCACAGTTGTCAACTAGCAGCTGTTCAATTGCTTCTCTTACTTTACTCTCAAATAACAAACAGCCTCCTACACATATGTTTGCATTTAATAGTGTTTGTCTTACATGAACCTTAAAAGTTATCATAGAAAGTAGTTACACACACACACACACACACACACACACACACACATTATTGTCAGATAAATGGCATCATCCCGATTAATGCAGGAAAGAAAAAAATCTGTGTTCCTCTTTTTTTTTGCTTTACACCCTTTCTATTTCTTTTTTTTTTTTTTTTTTTTTTATATACCTCATTTTTGTTTTTTCTCTCTCTGTGTCCGTGTCCCCTCTCTCTTCTCTTCTTTTTTTTTCTCTCTCTCTCTCTCTCTCACTCTCTTTCTCGTACTCTGTCTTTCTCTCTCGGGTCTCAGTTTAAATAATGTCTCAAATCGACTAGAACAATGACATTCCCTCAGCATGCATCTCTAATCAGCTCTCTTTCTTTCTCTGTTT
The DNA here is from genome assembly GCF_000690725.1 of Stegastes partitus. NCBI lineage: Eukaryota > Metazoa > Chordata > Actinopteri > Pomacentridae > Stegastes > Stegastes partitus. The sequence goes on along the minus strand of NW_007578921.1, from coordinate 129,360 downwards.
GTCTTTCGCTTCATTTCACTCAGCCGTTTTCTCTACTCCCCCTCACTCTTTATTGCCTCACTTTCCAAGTATTTAATTCATTCCTGTTTGACTCTGTTTCTCGTGTTTCATTCTCTTATTTCCTCTATTTTTCTTACCGTCTCAGGTCCGTCCATCCTCCCAGGCCGGTTCCCTTCCTGCTCTCTCGTACATACATTAGTTCTTTTGTGTTGAGGACATGCAATGGAAATAAGCAATATGAATGTATTTTATGTAAATTAATCTCTACAGGAGCTACACTTCTGCGAAACACATTAGTGTGTGACATGTGCATGTGTCTGCACGGAGGGCTTTGTGTGTGAGCCCGTGTGTGCACTTTCCTCAAAAACCTGTCCATGTCATCTCTCTGAGTGAATATTCAGGACCTTTCTTCTGTCTCTGTAATATTGGAGCATAAAAGGCTGTGGGGAATATTAGCGTTTAATATTGCATGCGTTCTGTTGACTTGGATCGGCCTAGCACCATGACGGATGTTGTACTAATCTGCAGAATTTCCACAGTGACATTAAAGTGACAGAAATGCTCAGACATGTGTCAAGATGATCAACAGGGGCCTTGGAAGACACACACTTAAACTCTCTCTCTCTCTCACCCACACACTTAAACACACATGCGCACAAACGGACACACACACACACACACACACACACCCTCTCCCACTTTCTCACTCTGTCTTTTGATTCTTTCTTATGTGCACTCTGTGTCAGACTTGATCTCTCATTCTGTCACTCCGTCTCTGTGCGTCTCTCCACAGCTGATGGATTCCGTCATGTCTGAAAGCTATATCATATACTGTATTGTACATCACATCGCACAATCTATTTTCACTTGTACAATGTCTTTGTCATTTAATGGTTCAGAATGGTGTGTTTTGGGATTTACGGTTGCCCAACGTTAGTGTTACATAAGTACAAATGTGTGATTTTGGTAAGATGCAAAAAAGCTCCATACAACATTTTCTTTATTTTTTTTTTTAAACTTTCCCTGTAAGCAAAGTGTGTAACTGTGTGTGTGTGAGAGAGTGTGTTTATGTTTTGCAAGAGTTCAAGAAAAGGTGCAAAGTCCTTCCAGCAGTGAACGGTTTTACCTCTTAATTTCAAGTTTTGAAGACTTGATGAATGAATGCATCATCCAGAGATGTTCAGCAAAACCTTTTGCTTGATAGAAATATATTGTCTATAAATTGTGAAATCGACACTGTCCGTCTTTTTCTGTGTTCTGTGCATGTGCGTGTGTGTGATAGATATTGATGGCTAGTGACGTTAAGTGGCGATGTCCAAGATCTCCGTTTGTAAAGTCTGCCTCAGCAGCAGATTTCCGCCGGTGCCGGGGTTAACCGGGTTAACTTTAGATACACACAACACGGATGCGTACACACAAACATGCTCACACGTACACAAACCAGTGCCACGACCTTTCCAGTGAGAGCGTGAAATTGGTCATGGCATTTAGGATAAGATGAGTTGTCCCAGCAGATTTACACACACACACACACACACACACACAGATGCTCATGACAGGCCATCTGAATGTCCACATATCCATTAGAGTAGTCTCCTCACTCAGCAGGTTTTGTCGAAACATTCAGAGTGAAAATAAGATGTTATCCTTTCCTCTGCTTCACAGTCCAAAACACACACACACACACATTCATTCACACTCACACACACTCACACACACTCACAGGCTTCACTGTCATTTTTTCACGAATTAAACGTGACTTACAAGGAGCGAGAAAAAAAAAAAACAGGCGCGTTCCTCACAGCATGTTTCACTGTGCACTGTTTACTGAATGTTAATTTTTAGGCTGGTGCTGATTTTATGGGGTAAGAAATGTTGTTATTGATACATTGGCTGATATTGTTTATGCATATGTTAGACTTATATTGAAAAAGGAATATATCAGGGCGATCATTCATCAACTATCCACCCATGTAGTTCACAAAGTTCGCAACTTACAATGAAGACAAAGCATGACTCATCAGCTGAGATATGTACTCTGCTACATGTGCTGCGGTTGCGGAGAGTATTGCAAACAATAGAGTTGGAGGCACTCTGCTGCACAAGGTATGTGATGACACTATTTCTAAATTACCCCAAGCATCTTTTCATGTTCTGTAAAGGGTAAAGAGTTTTCATATTGGCATGTGTTGGACAGCATGGACTGATGTACCAATATATCTGATTGACCGATATCAGCCAACCAATACGTCAGTCGGCTCTAATGTGTTTAATAGTTTCTTGCCACAATCACTCCTTCCTTATTTACTTTGTCAGGGCAGCATGACGTGGTTTAAAACAAATGTCAAACGAGTTGAGAGTCCTGTAGGGCTATTTTTAAAGTCCTATTCTTAAATACTGTGAGAAGTGCTGCGGAATCAACAGAACAAACTGAATAACTTCATGTTTTTAGTTATAATATTACAGTGGACAGACCATGAGCACGAGATAAAAGCAATAGAATTAAAGCCACATAAGCTCAATCTTCCTTATGCGCTCTTCTTTTCCGCTGCCGGTACTGTGTGCAGATGATGGAGCGCCATCAAAACCTTTTGTATGAGGAAGAGAATGAACGTGTGCGCTCTTCTTTTAACTCCCAAACACCGGTCCCTCGACTAATTAGCAGGCTGGGAGAGAGGGAAGGTAACGCAATGTTGAATGAAAAGAAAAGAGAAGAAAGAAAGAAAAAAAAAAAACCTCTCCCTTTCATTTGGTATGGTAATATTTCCCGCTCACATACTCACCGTGGCTATGAGAACAAGCAGTTGGGGGACGGCAGAGAGAGGAAGGGGAGAGATGGGAAGCTGGGAGAGACGTACAGTGATTTGTTTTTCAGAAAGAGGGGAGATAGAAGAAGGAGATGGAAGGGTGGGAAGATGGAGGAGACATTAAGGAGATGGAGGAGGAATGTAAAAGGGAGACATAGAGGAGTGGAGAACTCCTACATCCCGCTCCTGGACTCGTCCCCAGCGGATGAGACGAAGAGTGATATGTGGTGAGAGCTTTCTGTTCAAAGTGCAGCAGGAAAAAGCACCTTTGATATGTGAAACGGTTTTGGGGGCGCAGAGCCGCAGATAGACGGGCCAGGCGAGCAGAGACAGATGGGCAGACGGAGGGGACAGGAAGCGTGGACGAACACAGGAGGTTACTGTAGGTATGACAACAGACAGACTCGAGGCCAAACAGATGAGCAGGCAGGCTGACGGAACAAACAGGAACATGCAAACAGCTCACGACTCCTGGAGAATTACATGTCCCAAGACACACTCTGCTGCTGTGTGTGTGTGTCTGCATAGGTCTTTATAGACTTGTTTGTGTTTGTTGGCATGTGTGTGTATATTCCAACACGTCTCCAGAGAATCTCTTGCTGCTTCATTAGTTCCTGTTAATAATCAGATAGCAGTGAGCAACACTCTGGATACTTGATTCTCACTCACAAATATACCAATATGACACCCTGTGGATCGTGTTTGGACTACCTATCTGTGGGATTTGCCATCTAAATTTTGTTAAAATCCTAAAGGTACCTTGCAAAGTTGTTTGACCACTAGTAGCACTACGGTGCAGCGTTTCCATGAGCACATCCCAGTTATTCATTTGAAAGCACCTGTGACCACACCAGTGATACGACACACATCAATAACAGATTTTATTTCATCATCATTTCTCTTTTATTGTTTTCTTTTCTGCCCCACATCATCCTCACACACTTGTGGATTGTTTTTTCTTGTCTTCTTGGTCATCCTGTCCTAATCTTTATATATTTTTTATCTCTTTCCATCACTTTTCTACATTTTTCCACTCCCCTCTCTCTCTCTCTCATATACAAAATCCCTTCCCCCCTATTTCCATCTGCACTCTCCCCNGAGAGAGAGAGAGGGCTGTCCGCTACCTGTTATGTTGCTCTGATAATTCTCAGGATGGCATTTATAAATGTTGAATGGGAACTTTCCAGTGGCACTACTGCTCTTCCATGGATAAGAGATGAAGGATGTCTGGACAGAAACTTTGAGGGAGGGAGAGCTTTTGTCATGATGTTTGCTTTCCTTTTTGTTTTCACATTTTTGCTTGTTTTTTCAGTCTAATGAGAAATTAAATGCGTTAACCCTCCTATTATCTTTGGGGTCAGTTTGACCCCATTCAATGTTTAACATCTCTAAATAAGTCATTGAAATGATTATTTCAGTTTTATTTAAAGGGGTTTTTTCCCCTTAACTTTGGTTACCATTTTTAATTATGATGTTGTCTGGAGGTTTAAATTGCTGGGGTCAGATTGAACCCAAGGATAAAAGTTGTCAGTAAACTTGAAGGTAATAGGTGGGTTCATTTTCAACCTTTTACAGCGACATGTTTTCAAGTCCTCTCAGTGTGTTTGCTTATTTTCTCGTTGTCCCTCCCTCTCTTTCTGTCATGTGGGCAGGTGTGAGTGTCACGGCCATGCAGACCACTGTGATACCAGTGTGACACCGTACCGCTGTCTGTGTTTGCCGGAGAGCCACACAAAGGGAAACAACGTGAGTAACAGCACATGTGATCACAAAAACATATAAATATTAACCTCATTTATAACCCCAGGGGTGGACCTCACACCCCTGCTTATAGATTATATAAAGTCAGATGGTGACATTGACAAGTTCCACCTGTTTGGATTTGTTACACCATCATAGCAGATTTCTATTCCCACGTATCTGTATTAGATCCAGAAACACACCACATATCATGTTTAGGAATATAAACACACATTCAGCACAGAGGAACCCCCTCAGGGAAAATCTCCTCATGGTCTTAATTAAGCACTTTCCTTCTTAACGACAAGAGGACTTCTTTAATAAATTACACAAACACACAGGCACACACACAAACAAAGACATTTATTAAAAAACCCGCCTCTCTGTCTGTCTTACTGTGAATTATTTTTTTTCTCCTTTTCTCCGCTAGAAGATTATTGTATTCTTCATTAGCTCAAAAAGGCTTTATGCTGAATTAACTGTCCTGCTGTGTACCAGTGAAGCTGGGCAGCTCTTTTTTTGGTTAATGGTCAGCTATCAATGGAGAGCAACTGGTTTGATTTTCAGATAGCGAGTCAGACTATGACTGGACAACAGCAAGGATAGTAAGACGAGAACAGAGCGAGCAGATTGGATTAATGAATTAACATGCATGTAGGAAATTAAATTCTGATTATTTTATTATGTCTGGTCTTCTAGTAGTAGTTAGGATTAATATCACTAAATTAAATGATTTAGTTGATTTGAAAAGTTTGATTTTACAAACATCATAGAGGCATAGCACTTGCTTTATCNCTTCATGAGCAACAACATGTGTCTCTCAGCCATCATGTTTTAGTTTATGCTAGAAACTCGTTGCTTTTAAGCTAATTTTCACTCTAGTCTTTGTTAATTGCAAGACCTTCTATGCATTTCCTTGCACTTTATTTATTTGCATGGACTTTTTTAAATTTTAAATTGCAGTGTGCTGACATCTCTGGACCAATGCAGTTTTTCTACATAAAGATGTTGATAACAAGTGAAGATCATTGACTCAAAATAAGGTCAATAAAGTTTTAAGCACAAAAAGTGATGTCAACAAACAACAAAGTAGTAGTTGTGAATCAGCCTTTGGAAACCTGAAACATGAATCTGCATAGGAGATTCCCTATTGTGTATCATAGGCAGAAAAGATTTTTACCACTTTAAAAAAAAAATGCATGTGGTGAAGAGATTTGTATTTGTAAAAAAAAAAAAAAATGTGCACGTGTAGAAAGGTGCTTTTGTAAACATGTGTGTACAGATACAAATGAGAAAACTGTTCGAACTCCCAAAATGTGAAGTTTGACCTTGACTTTGTCTTTACAATCTAATGACCCCAATCTGAGCCAACATGAAGATACTGGTAAATTTTAAAATGCTGCTAATGTGTTGGAAAATGGTGCCTCACTCACATGTTTTCATGATGCTATAAAACACTTTTCCATGAGTTGAGTGCTGCTGAAAGCTGGATTACGGGACATAAACATCTTTTTTGATCTCAGTATGATTTCTGTCAATTACTTTTTTTTTTTCTCACCATGTTTCTGTCTCTCTCTCCATCAGGTATGAACTGTGAACTGTGTGTAAGCGGGTTTTTCAGGCTGGAGGACTCTGATCCCACTTCAGTCGATGTGTGTCAGCCCTGTGACTGTCACACTGCTGGGACGGTCAACGGCACTACGGAGTGTGCTCAGGTACACACCAACACAAACTGCAACCCTTGTAACTTAAATTTCCTGATTGAAATGTTTTTTAAACTAAAAATCCCAACATGGTTTCTTTCTCCTCTCCACCCTAATGTCCTTGCATCTTCTCCCCCTTGCACCTCCACTCTCTTCCTTTGTGTTCGCTACCTCCAGATAGGAGGCCAGTGTCACTGTAAGGTTGGAGTAACAGGTCGTCGATGTGCAGACTGTTTGCCGGGTTGGCATGGTTTTACAGCCTCAAGTCCAAACGGCTGCGTTTCCTGTAACTGCAGCGACATGGGCATCATCAGCAGCTCAACAGAAGCAGGTCCCAGCTGCAGTCATGACACAGGACAGTGCCGATGTAAACCCCACGTCACAGGTAAACAGATTCCTGTCAAATCCTGGAGAAAGCTAGTTTTTTAAATGTGTCAAGTGGTGAAATTGCATGTGTTTAGTTGTGTGTGTGTGTGTCAGAGGAGACACTTACAGCTCCTTCTTTCTTTCTTTTATGAAGGTGTAAAACCTACTCGATCCCATTCATGATGATGATAAAATATTGGCGTGTTACAGCAGCAGCAAAACACATCAGCTACAAAATGTCTGGTTCCTAAAACAGTTTTTTTTCCTCACTAAATACTCCCAAGTACTTAGTCGATAACTTGCGCTTTTCATTAGCACAGTTATTTTTGTTTAATTGTCCAGTAACGGCGTCTTAATTAATACATAAGGGTGCTCGTTGGGGTGCACACAAAAGCAGAAGTGTATACACTGAGTGCACATGACAAACCAGGAACGCGTATATACACACTGATGAACACACACGTCCATATCCCAAAGTGTTGTGGCTGCCAAAATAAACAGGCTTTTCTGCTGGCGGTGCTTCCAGCCGTTGTGCTTCTCTTTGTGATAAATGGTTTCACTCTCTCCCCTGTGTGTCTTTGAAGACCAGACTCGTATGAAATGCAAAACCGGCCAACGCTCCTCAACTCAACGCATCATGGTTATTGCTAAGCCTTGCTATCAAGGGTCCACGTTGTGCGTGTGAGTGCGGGCATGTGTATGTGTGTAAGTGTGTCAGTTGTACTTATGTGTATGTATAAGAGAGACTGTCTGGCTCCGGCCATGTATTAATGTACTTTTGTCTTTGCCTAACTCTGTGTATTGCATGTTGTGGTAGTTTCTTTGCGTGTGCACATAAACATCTCTGTGTGTTTGTGTGTGTGTGTGTGTGTTTGTGTGTGTATGTGTGCACGCATGCCATCAAGGACTAAGCTGGTATTTAATTCTCTAATTCAATGCCAAGTTGATTAAAACAAACTGCTGCAGCCCCTTGTATTTTTCACACTCCTTCTTACAAGACCCATTTTCGTTTTTTTCTGTCCTTGTTTGTTTGGTTGCTCCCACAGGTATTTTTCAGAAATGAGATTTGATTATGGCAATTTATTACCGCCAAGCTGATACTTTGAGTAGAGCAATGGCAGGCACGCTTCAGAAGGACGGAATTGAAATGTGTGCATGCAGACGCAGATACACACACATGCAGAAACGCACGCACACTCGTAACAAGGTGCCAGAGTGCAGTGTGTACATAATAGCGTTTGAAATGGTGATGCATGAGCCTGTTAACCAGCTGGCTACTGATAAAAGGGCTGGCCATGTCCCGAAAACACACACACACACACACACATACACGCACGAGCACACGTGGACACCTCAACACAAAATTACATCCTTTCTCTTCTGATCTAATATCTTCTAACACAGTCGATTCTGTAATGTTCTCACTTGTCTTTCCTTTTTATTGACTTCTTACTTTTCCCCTTTTTTTCTGTTTTCTTCTCTCAACCCAGTTGTTTCTGTTCATGCATTTGCTGGACTTTTCATTTGAATTTCAAAAATGTGATTCATAAACTTGTTCAGCTCAGTGTCTAAAAAGTAAAAAAAAGAAGATATAATTACTTTGCTAGCATCTCGTTTTACAATACGTGTTGGAGTCTTTATAAATTATATCATTTTATTGGGAATAATCTGCACTGAGCACGATATATCAAGGCATTGTTAGGCTTGTAAACATCCGTCTGCCGGCCTGAATATTTACCACTTATACACTCGGATGTTCAGCCGCGCTTCTGCACACACAGACACATATTTCCACTGCACCGCTATGAAATATGATCTATGGAGAGAAATACATTCATATCTATAAAATCATTAAAGTGGGCAGACCAGGGGAAATGCCAAGTGTCTGCCACACACAAAGTAGGACGCACACACACACACCGACGCACACGTGGTCACGCGCGCTAACACAGATGTACAGGTATGTTCTTATTAATATATGTGTGCGCATACACATTCACACCCACCCACATATGAACACACACTCCCTCATAAACGGCTGTGGCGACTGCGTTGCCCCCAGGCATCCATTTAGGGACAGATTGCCTGTCATGGAATACGTATGGCATATTCAAATAAGCCTGCACGCACACACTGCATATCATAGTTTAACTAGCCTTAAAGCCTAGCATTGCTGCTGCTGCCGCTATAAAACCTCCTACAGCATCGACTTCGTGTTTGCAGCTGATTAGAATTATTTTGTAATTATTAGCAGAACAAAAAGGTGTTAAGAAATAATGTGTCATCATTTCTAAATTCAATTCTAAAAGTTTAAAATCTAAATTTGAAATTAAAGCTCTCTGTTGCTTTTGAAAATATTGGGAGGATGTTAAATGTTAAAATAATACAGCAGCTTACATGTTGAATAAAAAGCTGCATTTTTTTTTGCAGTCTGATGTTTCTTTATTCTTCTGTGTGTTGCTGCACAATTTTTCTTCATTGTAATATCCATATATTTTAAACATTTCCTTGTTAAAGAACCTGTTTAAAACCAATCTCAAGATGCAAGGTTTCCTCCAGAATGGAACTCACCTTTTGATAATGATTTAGTATAATTTTTTATATCCCTCCATCCATTTTTCCATCTCTCCATCCCATCTTTTTTCCTTCCCTCCATTCTTTTCTTGTAGTTGCTTAATTTATTTATTTTTTTGCTCAGTAAAATTAAGTGTTTGGCCTTAGGTGAGTGATCCATCATATGTAGAGGGCCTGGCCCTAATGATGGCAGCTTTATACACTCACCCACCATTTCTCCTGCTCTCTCTCTCTCACACACACACACATCCACACAGCTCTGGAAAACACAGAGGGGCTAAACGCTAGTTGGTGAACAAGCGAGCATCAATTCACTTTGTTATTTATTTCCTTTCTGTTTCCCTCAGTCGGTCCCACTCCGCCTTCTCCTCAGCACTTCTCTAAATACTATTTTTCTTTCTCTCTGTGTCTCTCTTTCTGGTTTCTGCTCTCTTTCCAGGTCTTTCATGTGACCGCTGTGAGTTTGGTTATTGGAACCTGTCCCACCCAGACGGCTGCGTCCCATGTGACTGTGACCCGTCGGGCTCCCTCAGTCCGTTCTGTGAGCCTGAGGGGGGGCAGTGTGAGTGTAAGCCCGGGGTGGGCGGCCAGCGATGTGACTCATGCGGCGGCGGCTTGTACGGTTTAAGACTGGAGGGGTCCTGTGCTGCCTGCAACTGCTCGCATGATGGGACGGTGCCTGGGACAGACTGTGATCCTTACACAGGACAGTGTGTGTGTAAGGCACGTATCGCTGGTTTTTAGGATATGCAATTTCATTATAATGTTAAACACTGACTGCTGAAAAAGCTTCTTTTTTTTTTTTTACAATCAGAGCGCCATGTCATGTTTGGCAACGCAAAGATGCCCTCATCAGCAACAGTTCTAGGCAATTTTAGTTAAATTGAATTCTGACAAAATGCATAATAAGGAATTCTGGATTAGGAAATGATGGTGTATTGTCTTAACTGTGCAATTTGACATTAAAAAACAACAAAACACTACACTAAAGCTATGTGTTTTTGATTTGCATGATCAAATGTAAGCAATTTTTTGGATTTTTGAAGTTAAGACAAGAAAGTTGAAAAAATCTATGCTGACATCTAATCACAAGAAAACAGGTCAGATAAACTGAACTAACAGAAGGGACAACAAGTGAGTAAATCTGCTTGTCAAATCAAAGACAAACAGGATTATCACATTATTAAAACTACTACGAGCCCTATCTTTATTGTTTGAGTGAAAGACCAGTTCAACACCTTTTTGCAGTTTTTGTCAGATTCTGGTTTGGTGGTAATGCTCAGGTCCCTCTGATAGTTAGTTACTTCAGTTTTAGCATTAAATCTTCATCTATTCTTCCATCTTTGTTTAGTAACCATTCTTTCTCCATTGTTCTTTATTAGGAACATGTGGAGGGCCGTCGCTGTGACTCCTGCCGTCATGGTTACCACACCCTGGAGCATCGCAACTCTCTGGGCTGTCTGCCGTGTGTGTGCGACTTTGGTGGAACTGTGCCAGACGGCGTATGCGATATGTTTACCGGACAATGCCCGTGCAAGGAGGGGGTGGAGGGAGCGCAGTGTACCAACTGTGCCCACAACTACTACAACAGAAGTTCAGACCTCCAGAGTAAGAGCACAGAACTGAAAGCACGATCGCATCCAACAGCTTTTAATGCTCTTTTGTAGTAGATTCCAACAGTGAAACTATGACATGTCATGCTAGATATAGGTTAAGAATTTAATGCAAGTTAGTTAGTTTTTGTTCTTCTTGTTGGAATGTTGGTGGTGTTGTCAAAGGTGTGACAGTTTGAGAGAAAAAGTGTAAATCCATTCAACCCTTCTGACGTTGTTCTGTGTCCTGTTAGAGGGTTCGTCCCAGGGCTGTGTACCATGTATATGCGACCCCAGAGGAACAGTGGCAGGGTCAGTCTGCGACAGCACCACTGGGCATTGTGTTTGTGTCCCTACACGCTATGGAAAAGACTGCAGCAGCTGCCGACCCGGTGAGTTAGAAGAGTGGCTGGATGGATGGATGGATGGATGAACAAGAAATTTGGGGCGTAATTGGACAAATAAATGTACTAGAAACATTAATGTCAAAAGGTCAAAACACCAATAAATGGTAACGGTTCTGGGTGGTCAATTGGTAAAGATCCAAGACTGGTACTTCAGACATTTAGTTTTTGTTCTGTGTGTGTGTTGGTATGCCAGACCTCCAGTCAATGATCATGCAGGTTATACCATTTCTGCACCATGTAAAGTCTTCTCACTCCTCTCACTTTGTGTGCGCATGCATGAGGTGGGGAAATAGCATTCATGTGTATTGGGGGACAATAGGTCACAGATGTTGTTTTGTGTCAGTGGTGAAAAGGGAACGACATCATCTTAACATTTTCTGACACAATTTCTGAATATGTTTTGATGAAAATGTGTAGAAAAAAAAAAAAAAAGAACAACAGAGGACATAAGATAATAGTTACTATCTTACAAATACACCTAAACTCTAATCCACCCTGTATTCAGTTCTGTTATGGGGCAACATTGATGTAAAATGTTGCTATAATGTCAGATTTTTTTTTTTAAACTCCAGTATTTCATTGCATTTGCCAAACTCGATTCCCACAAAAGTGCCTGTTTTAATTTCCTCAACTGCCAGTTTGTGACATGGTGTAAAGCCATTGGGTATTCTCTGCCCAAGTGGCTAAATAGAATATCTAATTTGCTTATTACCTGGCTGGCCCTGAGAAGAATAAACTGAATTGATTTGTACTTTGGAACCTGGAGTGCTTAATGTAACCTCACAAATATTTATTGGCTTTGTGTTAGATTTTATTACAAATAAACAGCAAACAACAGCAAACAACACCTCCTATTAGGGATTAGCAGGGGCATAAAATGGCTGCTTCCAAATTGTATTAGGCTGCCTCCAAAATCAGGTACTCATACACTGTTGTGAATCTGCACTGGAACGCTGTTAGTGTGATGTTGTCAGTTGTGCAACAAGAGGACAAATTTTAGGCTGTTTTGCATCACAACACTGCATAATGGCTTGTTCACTGGTTCATAAAAATACATTGTGTTGTCATCTGAGTGCACTACATAGTGGGCTCTGTTTGTTTTCACTGGATAATCATTGTGTACAAACTCTATGAGATACATATAAGTGGGTATATGGTGGTTATTCAGTCATTTTAAATGCAGTCAGACATTAGAGTTTGACATTAAAAGAAAGGAAACCAACAGAAAAGTGTGAGTTGTGTTTTCAAAAATCATTAAGCATCATCAGGAAAATTTCACCTTTGAGGGAATAAACAAAGGATAAGAAAACAAAATAAGAAGAGAAGAAAGAAATTAAGTAAAATAATGCACCTAAACACAGATGAAGATGATATTAGAATTAGAATTAGAATAAAAATAATAAAATATAATAAAACGTTATTAATCCCTTCGGTACAAGACCTCAGGGAAATTGCTACACTGAAAAACAACACAACACCAACATAAAATCAGCAACAAAACAACAGCATTCAAAATTCAATCAAATCAATCAAATCCAAATCCAAATCAAATCAGCATTCAAATTCAGTATACAATATACAGATACTTGTAACATATTGCACAGTCTGGTGATAGAACATGATGCTCTGTCCCACCCAATGTCCTCACTCCTCAACCCTCGCCCCCCTCCTCTCCTCTATGAAAATGCCAGATGAGCAGTCAGACTTCCCTGTTTGTTTTGTTGTAAGATCCCTTTACTTTATTTCAAATGTGTCTTTGTGCAGGTTTGTACCTCCATCCAGATCAAGGTATTTGTCTGGAGTGTGACTGCCATCCAATGGGAGCACTGCAGCGTGATTGTGAGAGCCAGACTGGACAGTGTGCATGTGCACATCGCTCAGTGGGAGGACGACGTTGTGACCAGTGTCGTGAGATGTTTTTTGGATTCAACCCCGGTCTGGGCAGGTAATACTGGCTTAATCACTCACACACACAGATGACACAATATCTGTCGGTTGTACGTCTTGTAAAGTTTTTATCCATTAATGCACCACCTGTATAAACACGCGCTCGTGCACACATGCAGCTGTACATACGAGCACTCACGCCAGCAGGTGCAGTCTCTGTTAAGACTGTGTGCAGACAGGTAGGCAGACATATGACTTACATGAGTTAAGAGCTGCTTTGACCTTTGCCGCTCATGTCTCTACCTGCAGGCTGTCTCTCACACCCACAACTTAAAACACGCATACACAAATGTAACGGTACACTTTACACCCCAATACCAGAGCGCAACACGCACATACGTTCCTCTCAACAGGGCGTCATAGCAGATAGATGCTCCGCAAACTGTTTGAGTAGTGGTCTAGCGTGTGTGTGTGTGTGTTAGTTGACCTTGCCTGATTGCTGTATTCTCCAGTGTTAAAACATTAAGGATGAGATCAGGCTGTGGCTGAGATCTCTTCACGGTAGAGAGGGATGGAAGGATGGGGAGAGAAAAATCAGCGGAGTGAAAGTAAAGAGTTTGCTTTACAAGGGCAGAAGGGAAGGGGAACACTGGGAAGAAAAGAGTGTAATAATTAAAATATGACAGAAAAATAGGGATGGGGTCATCCTCACCTGAGTAGATAGCAACAGTAACATGGAGGGGGGACAGAAACAAAACATGAATTAACTAAACCCATTACAGATCCTTCTTTCTCTGCATCCTTCCTTTACCTTTTCCTGCATTAACTTCTTTCTTTCTACAGGAAAAAAAATGACACCTTAAGTCTTGAGTTATTACTGGCGAATGCTTTTCTTGTGCCCAGAGTCACTCCACAATAAGGATTTCTTCATCTAAATATCATCAAGTAATTAATCCTCCCGCTTCAATCAATAGGCTTTACACAAATGAATTTACACACACACACAGATTGATGTGCGAGCAGTTGGCAGAAGATGTAGTCTTACGGCTCTATAAATATGATGGTAATTCTGTCAGGACTGATGAAATACTCTCACATATGCACACTCACTTGTACATACAGTCGTATCGTATGGGATTACATATGTACCGTGTGCACTTTGTAATAAACTAAGAAGGTCCCAGTAAATAGCTATATAAAACAAATTTGAGAATAATTTCTTAAATACGTGACGCATGATCTTATTGTGAGAATTTTATGCCCATCTAGTTGAAATCTTGTTGAATGTTTATCAGTTACTGTCTATGATATCATCATTAGCATGTTATATGTCATATGTAAATACTCTGTCTGTGTTTGTGTGTGTGTGCGTGTGTGTGTGTGTGTGTGTGTGTGTGTCTGACACACACGTTTTGCACTTTGAGGCTGATGAAAAAAGAAAGACTTGGTGTTTTCTTTCTCCTTGGGATTGGAGTGAAGGTCGAGTCACTGTGCCTTTTTCTAGCCTGTGTGTGTGTGTGTTTGTGTGAGCACCAGTTGACGGGACAAATTTGCGGCTCATTATGAGGCTGTGGCTTTTCACACTGCAATAAAGAAGGTGTAGTGGTGTGTGTGCGCGCGCTTGCATACATGCATGTGTGTGCGTGTGTGTATGTGTGTGTGTGTGTATGTGTGTGTGTGTGTGTGTGTGAGTGCGTGTGTGTACATGAGAGAGACACACAACATGTGAGTACAGTATGTGTGTGTCAGTACCATGGTCACTGTCACTCTGCCAGTGTGGTGTGTATATGAGTGTGTGCCAAACATCTACCAACAAGCAGATTGTGGTGCGTGCGTGTGCGTGCGAGTAAAGGTGTGAGGTGGCTGGCCGGATGATCACCCACTGCCCAGCCCCTGTGAGGTTAACACCACGCTGGTGACCCAGACACATGCACCGTCAGACACACACACACACACACACACATATGCACACACACTCTGACAACTCTGAGGGGGGAGGCAGTTTCTGTGAAGTTAGTTTCACAGTTAAAGGGTGGTGGGTGGGATAGACTGTAGTGAGGGTCTTCCTCACAGTGTTAAGGAGTGGACCCAACACCTTTCAGAGACACACACACACACACACACACATATCCAACTATCTCAGGTTATCTTTGCTTTGATTTATCTTTGCAAACCAATTCAGAGACATTTAATGATGCATTTTCTTTATTTTCTGCCTACCACACCAAAGCAGGAGGTTTTAGAGAGCAGCTGTTTTGTAACAATTCAATTATCCCACCAAAGAAGCAGAAGGATGCAGTGACAACTTCTCTGCAGTGATTGGTCAATAAAATATTTCAAACATCACAGGAAGTCTGTTGTTGATTAAAAACAACTATTACAATAACTTAAAATGTCTTTTATATTTTGCATGTATATCTTTGTACGTTGGCAGTACTGTGTGTGTCAACATTTTGGCATTATTTTCAACTAGATAAAGTTATAAATCAAAGTTGTAGATTGAACATCTTCGTGACGTCTCTCTTTCTTCTTTGATTGTGCGACCAGATGCCTTCCTTGTACATGTAACCCAGTGGGAAGTGTCAATGGTTCGTGCCATCCCGACACAGGGGAGTGTGTGTGTAAGCTGCTGGTAACTGGAGACAAGTGTGATTTATGTCATCCTGGAGCGAGTCATTTGGATCCTGAGAATCACTTTGGCTGCAGTAAAGGTCTGTTTTACATGTTCATAAACACACACACACACACACGAGCACACCCACTGACTTATGAGCATATATTCCTCAGTATATGAATGTTTTGATATGAAATTTAAGGTGATATCACATTTTACTTTTTGTGTTAATTATATTAGTCGTCAATTTTGGAGATTTACAATATCAGCATCTTGACTGGTGTCACAGATAAAGGCTTTCATATGAAACGTTGTCACTGGCCCAAAATGAACACTGGCTCTGGTTGAAGGCTTGCAGTTTAAAAAAAAAAAAAAAAAAGTACTTGTAGTAGGTATGGCATGTTTTATGTGCAAGTTGAAGTAGTTTAATATACCGTTGATTGTGTACATTTGGAAAACATTGAACATATTTTATGTCTGCGTCTGCCAATGGGCTGTCACAATAAGAACAGGTGCAATAATACAGTAATTCCACTACAGGAGAGGCTTGATGTTCTCTGCAATCAGAAAACAGATGTACATGTATCAGCAATCGGCCAAAAGAATTTGAAAAATATCAGCATGTCGGATCTCAGCAGAAATCCATCCCTGATCAGTTTCATCCCTGTTACTGTTCATTGTCAATATCAATCACTGTTTTTCTATCTCTGTCTTTGCAGCACCTTCCCAGCAACCTGCACCAGTCGGTTTTGCTCTCAGTTTCTCCTCCATTCATGTCTCTTGGCATCCGCCCGACTCCCCAAACTCAAACAGACTCAACTACACACTCATCAGGGATGGACAGCCAGTGCACACCATCCAGAGACACTATCCTTTCAGTATGTATTCACACAGCTTTTTACACATTATTCTTTTTTTTTTTTGTTAATATTTCCCACATGTGGCCTAAACATTGTTTTTCTTAAATTGTGTCTTCTCTCAATCCAAGATCATATTTTAGCTTATTTCTTCTTTTTTTCACTTTCTAAGGCCCTGAGTCATTTGAAGACATCGGTTTGTTTCCCTTTACCAACTACACTTACTGGCTTGCAACAGCTAATGTAGCTGGTGCGACGATAAGTGCTCCAGCCTCATACCAAACTTTAAGTGCAACACCGGACGCAGACCAGCTCCACTTAAACCTTGTGGGACGACCGGGTCCTACCAGTGCTAGCTTTAACTGGAGCACACCAAGAAACGATACAGGCCCAGTGGAAAGGTAAGGAGGGAGGGAAAAGAGAGGACATTGTGGAGGGCAGAGACAGTTTACACTTTAAACTTTAACACTCCAACATTCAAACTCTAACAGTTTTCAGCTGCTCTGTCTGTAGTCTCTTGTCGTGGTTCTGACTTAAGTTGGCTGCCAGAACACTACAATGATCAGTGAAATTTGTTCATTTAATAAATTAGCAGTATATGAGGTGTGTCAGAAAAGTTCCAGGACTGGTGTCACAAAAGATATATTTCACATATTGTCACAAAAGATATATTTCAAACACAAACTACAAATTTTCCCCTTTGAAGTAATCCCCTGGAGTCTAACACACTTCCCCAGCCTTCTCTGCCACGCCCCCATGCACTCCTGGAAGGATTCTTCCAGGATCCGTCATCACAGCCATCTTGATGTCGTCCACGTCTTCAAAACGGGTCCTCTTGATGACCCCCTTCAGCTTGGGGAAGAGAAAAAATCCCACGGAGCCAGGTGGGGTGAGTAGGGAGGTTGATCCAGCATGGTGATGTTCTTCTCAGCCAGGAACTATGGGATGCTCAGGGCATTGTGAGCAGACGCGTTGTCATGGTGAAGCAGCCACGACTTGTCCTGCCACAACTCGGGCCTCTTCTCGTGCACTGAATGAAGCAAACGCCGCAGGATCTGTTTGTAGACGTGCTGGTTGATCGTCTGAAGGGGAAAACTGGTAGTTTCTAGTTTGTGTTTGAAATCTATCTTTTGTGACACCAGTCCTGGAACTTTTCTGACACACCTTGGAGTATAAAAATCGATGGAGAAGCCAACTACAATGTGACCTGCTGGAGCCTGTCTTGGAGAAACAAATTGACAACTAAGTGAATTAAGCAGTAGGGGACTTTAGTTAGTTTCAGATCAGTTATTCAATAGTAGAAATTATAATTCTTTCCTATGTGGAAAAGTTGATGGAGGAGTACCTGCCTAAAAAGATGGACTTGAGAGTATTAGTAAGTAGTATGACACAGTAGGGACAAGATAGTTGAAACTAGGATGGTGGCAGGATGGGTGAGATAAAGAAGAGAGTTCTAAACAAGAACAAAAACAACTGAGTTATAGTTCTAGTTTTAGCATTTAACTGAACCACATTATGAAACCAATGCAGTGACATGGAAAGCAATGGAAACATGAAGAAATGAGGAACTGATTGTCACAGTCTTTGTCTCCCATAGGTTTGTGTTATCATCCACGGAGTCATCTAGTGGAGCAGAGTCCTTCATTCACTACGCAGGCTTATCTACAGAGGCTGTGGCAAGCGGCCTGAAGCCCTTCACCCACTACACAGTCACACTGGAGGTAACAGCCAGTGCTTTTAACACAAGTGATGGTTCTCATTCCGAGTAAAATGATGTATCAGTGAAGCTGCTCAATCTTCTGAAAAATACTGCAAACGTGCTTGAACCACAGTTTTTCGACCGATGCATGTTTTCAGCATGAACTGGCTAAAGATGAACTGTTAACCTTGTCTACAGGCTTGCTCTTCTGGAGGTTGCGCTTCTAGCCCGCCGCTGTCTCTTCTGACAGCTGCTGCCCCCCCACAGAACCAGCCTCCTCCCAGAGTCACTGCTACGGGACCTCATACACTGCATGCTTCCTGGGAGCCCCCCAGTCAGCCAAATGGTACGACCCCAAACATACAGAACGTCTTGCACCTTATACAGAAAAATATACACAAACTGGATGCACATTTGCACAACTAAGAATACGCCATGTTTATTTTAAGTATGTTACAATTACATGACAAAACGAATATATAAATTATTAACGTCTGTGTCAGAATGAATAATACAGCAGAATAATCACGCAAACATACAGCACACATTTAGTAAACTAACATGAAACACTTGCCTAGTGGCATGGCTGTAGGCTTGTGTCATTCAAGAAGTATGAGAATCAACCAACACACACACACACACACACGCAGAAATACACAGTGGACTGGAACTGCCTTTGGTAAATCCAGAGAGCTTTGTAATGGCTCTAAGGCTCAGTGTCGTACAAAGCCCTGTAACCTGGGTTTCTCTCTGTTTATGTCTCTTGTTTTTCTCTCTCTGTCTGTTAATCTGTTTCCCTCCCAGCGTCATACTAAGCCCACTTACATGGGTTCCTCTGTGTCCCCCTAAAATAATGTTTTCTCTCATCAGTTAATTTATTACAGCATTCTTTTTCCCCCTCGCCATTTTGATTTGGCCATTTCTCCCAACTGCACTTAATCTTAACGTTATTCGTCCTTTTTCTTGAGCCGAGGTTGTTCCCTTAATATCGACGTTTTTCTTGAACGTACCTGTGGTCGCCGCAACTACAAATATGGCTCATTCCAGCTTTTTGAGAAAACATGGGTTTGAATGAGGATGTACGACAGTAAAAGCAGTCCTTTCATATTTTTGTTTCTTTTACATGTGGTCATTGATTTTACTGGAAATAAATAGTGATTGGCTGGAAGAGATCGTTTTTTTTAATATACAACACAATCGTCCATCTGCCAACACTAGTTTCTGTCTTTTCTCTTTAAGTGGGGGATACAAGCACAGTGTGTGTCTGATGGTCACTGAGACCTTCTCAGTTCGTTCTTAAAGTGAGGAAGCGCCACAGTAGTGGGTTTGTACTGTGTCTTAGGTTATGTCATTTGTTGTAAGGTTTTCAGCACTCACTAATATGGATATTTACAATTTAGCTTTGCTTAATGATGCCCTTAGTGCTCTTTTTAATAAATATCCATCCATCCATCCATCCATCCACCGCTTAATCCTCACTAGGGTCGTGGGGGGCTGGAGTCTATCCCAGCCGACTTAGGGTGAAGGCAGGGGACACCCTGGACAGGTCACCAGTCCATCACAGGGCTACACTTAGAGACAGACAACCAAGCACACTCACATTCACACCTACGGACAATTTAGAATCACCAATTAACGTCAACATGTTTTTGGACCTTGTGGGAGGAAGCTGGAGAACCTGGAGAGAACCCACTCTGCACAGGGAGAACATGCAAACTCCACACAGAAAGATCCTCGGTGTCCTCACTGGGATGCGAACCGGCGACCTTCTTGCTGCGAGGCGACGATGCTAACCACCGCTCCACCTTGCAGCCCTTTTTAATAAATATAAAAATGTGAAATTAATGTATCATTATTGGAGGTTTTAAGAACTTTTACACTCACAGTCACTGTGAAAACTCATGAATCATAGAGTAATGCAAGGTCCATTATAAATTGTCCATTTTCCAACATTTAGCGTGTTTATTTGTGAGATGGAGAGGATAGTCAGTAGTCACTAATAATGGTAGCATTTTGTCTGGTGGTTGTCTAAAGATAGTTTACTGTTGGGACATGAGGTTTCAAATAAAGCAGCTGTAGAACCCTCTCGATATGTACTTTATTTATATTACAAGGGAGGCAAAGGGAAAAGGCAGACATGAAAAAATATCCATGTAAAGGGAAAGGAGTAGTGAAAAGGAAAGAATGAAGCAAGTGAGTTAAAGACGCACCATCTGTTGACAAAGGTTCCACACAAGGCTGCTCTATATTATTTGATTTTATTTGAATTTTATACTTACAACAACATTTGGACAGTCCTTTATTCCATGGTGAGTCTCTAAGTCCCTCATTGTATTTTGGTGCTGCTCTGTCCTCATTCTAACCCAGCTCTCTTATTTTCCTATTAACAAGTGGAATGGAGTCTGTGAGAGCAGGACAATAGTCTGGTCCCCACCAGAGAGCAAAACAGTAAAAATGTGCTGCAGTGTTTCCATAACAATCCCTGTAGCTGCAATTGTTGCTTTCCATATTTAATTTCAGAAATAACTTTTTTTTTTTTACCTAAGTCCTCACAACTAATCACTCGCAGGCTGCTTTGGTTGAACTTTTCTTTCCTCTCTGTACAGGTGTTATCACAAGGTATGAGGTCTTTCTGCGTGGACCAGTGGAATCGCAGAACCGTTCAAGTCTTGCTACTGAGAAAAGAGTGTTCTTCAGCTCCGGTTGGCTGGATCCAAGTGTTTCTCCAGAAGCAAAGCTAACCAATAGAAGCGCATCGTCACCCCCTGAGAGCAGCACCATTGTAGCCGGTCTGCAGGCGTTTTCAACCTACCAACTGAGAGTTGTAAGCATCGGTACTGCAGGAAGTGTCACATCAGAGTGGACCACAGCACGCACCATGGAGGGAGGTTTGTATGGACTATCATCATGGTTAAACTCCACTTTGTGTTATTTAAACATGAGGAGTATTTGAGCTTGACGAAGCAAAATCAGTTTGGATTAGGTAGGCAGTAGGGCTGTAATGATTAGCATTTTAAAAACAGCGGTGCATCATGAAACAACATTACTTCATGGTCTTCAAAAAAGGTAATTTATTTGTTTAACCCTATTCAGGACTTTCATGTTGCCATCCGTAGAAGGTCTTTCAGGATTCATTGGACCCCAAGAAAGAAAGTGTGCAAAATATTTGTTGGTATTCATTATAGACTTTTATACTATGTTAAATACATTTTCTGATAAGTATTTTTGGTTCTAAATGCATAACAAATGTTCCTCTTTTTATGTTAAAAAAAAAAAAAAAAAAAAACTTCAAAAATAAAAAAACAATACCTGTCACCTAAACCAAATGGCCTAGGGTCCAAAAGACCCCAAAAGTCCTGAACAGGGTTAAAGACAGATTCTTTGCCAACTGGCAACCCATCACTGTCCTGTGAGAACTTTTATAAGCTGGATTTTCTCCCATAGCCATTCATTGGTGGCTCCACAAAAATGGTACCACATTTGTATTCTCATTCAGTAACATACAAAAACAAAATCATACATATATATATATATATTTTTGGAAGAAATCATGGCCAAAAGTTTGCTGCCTTTATGTGGGGTTACCCAAAGTTGCCCCTCAGCAGCAAAGTAGTTAGATTTTAAAAATTACCTGAAACGAAGCCATAATGACCTCAGAATGCTTTGATGTTGTCGTTTGTTGCACGTAAAAAAAAGAAAATTGTAGGCAGATAAATTGCTGTGAAATCCCAGATCAAAATACTCACCAAAAAAAAAAAGTGGCAATTTGGTCAAAATCTCCCTCCACCTTATTCCCTGGGTGTATAAAAAATTGTATTGAATAAAAACAAGCAAACAAACAAAAAAAAACATTTAAAAAATGTGGATGTTAGATGAGAAGACAGGAAGTGAAAAAGGAAAGAGGAAATAAAAACTGCACGTGGGGGAGGGGAAACTCATTAAGGTATTTGAATTTCAAAGAGATGATATGGCTCATTAGGACTAAACGATTGCCTCCAACATCACTCTAAGCTATGTGTCTGGATAACAAGCATATGATAACACCATCTTAAACGTGGAATGTGTGTCCGTGTTTGAGCGCGTTCATGTGCTGTGTTAGAAAGACAGAATATGACTGTGGTTATGTCGACCATGAATCACATTTCACAGCATATTTCACAGTTAGATGCCATCAACAGTAGAATAAAGAATCATTCTCTCTAATCTGTCATGTAATTGTGGCTATCACAACCGTAGAATTATGGAACACTTAAATCCATTAAGTCCACATAATATCCACTAAGTCTTGATTTTTAATGTGTGGCTTTGTGTCATATTTAGTTTTTTTTTTGTTTTTAATGAGCTCTAAAAGGATAATTTTTATTGTGTTAAGTGTCACTTAAGGGGAAAAAAAAGTCACCAAAATGTTAAGAAATGAAAAATTGAGCAGCATTATCCTTTACATCTCAGAGATTAGCAACAAATAAAGAAAGGTTATACTCTCAGATACACATGATCTAAGGAGAAGTCCGTCTTCTTTTACTT
>NW_007578921.1:103200-105874 GCF_000690725.1 Stegastes partitus | reverse complement strand
TTGGCACATCAAGGTGTGAGTCTGGACTCCAGAGGACGAGAGGATTATTTGTTATTTGAATAGTACTTGGGCTGTAACTGATGCTCCCAAAACACGACAACAGACAGACTGAGAAAGACGTAAACAAACTTGCTGTGTCCGTTCCTGCATGTTATACCCAGACAGAATGTGGTATTGCAGAATGTCGACCACGACAGCGCCTAACATTAACTGGACTAAAGTGACAAGTACACTTATGTGCTGTTTAATGTGCTGCAGCTTCACAGCTGATCAGCTATTACCCTGCAAACTGACGTTAGCGGTACACTTTTCCCTGGTGATGGTGTGTTTGGGGGGCTCGTCCAACACCAAGCAGAGGCGTGGCACAAGTTTCTAAGTTAGATAAGAAGAAGACTTTAGCAGGATGTGGTTTGTTCAGAGCTTTTCATGCTATCTGGTTCAGTGTGACAGTCTGCTCTGTGTGGAATAACACATCGTCATTAGCATTAGTTAGTAACTGTTCCTGCTGGCTAGTTCTTTTCAACACTGTCTATCCCTTTTGCTGTACAGTAGTCTCAAAATGTTAGTCCTACGTTCCAATATTTATGACAGTTCACTACAGCATCCAATTGTGTTGCTTATTACTTCATATCCACATTGGGGTTTATTCAGCCACTATGCATACATGACTTGTTGGTGATTAGTTATAATGAAATGCTGTACCTATTGTTTCATGTGTCCATGTTTGTGTCCACGTTTCCAGTCCCAGAGTTCATGGCTCCTCCACAAGTGTCTGCACTGTCCTCGACTAGTATCAAAGTTACGTGGCGCACTGCTGAGGGTCAAGGGGTCATCGCCAGAGGACAAGTCACAGAATATCGGGTCAACTTGCTCACCGAACAGACCAACAACCCCTACGCTCCTCCACTCGTAAATCAGGTAATTGCACACAAACACCTGCAACTGGAACTGATAAGTAAGGCAACTGAAAACTTACTTACTTACCCTGCCTTCAGTTCGGTTAAAATTTTGACAGTGGCTAGAAGTCAAGGTAGAAAGACTATAAATGCACAGAGGATTGTTTTTTGGGAGGTTAATGCTGTTGGATTAGCTCATCCTACTTTTGACTGACGTTAGACTCTCCCTTCATTGTGTGGAAAATGCTTTCGTCCCCTTTCTGTTGCTCTCCTCTCTTTACCTGTCTTTTAATTCCATACCTCTGTCTCTCTCTACCTCTCTGTTTTCCAGGTCTTGCATAGGGTGGGACCATCATCACAGCCTGTGTTTATCGTTAAAGGACTGAAGCCATACCATGTGTACAACTTCACTGTCACACTCTGCACAAAAACCGGCTGCATCACCAGTCTGCCAAGCGCAGGACGGACGTTACCAGCAGGTAGAGAGAAAAAAAAGATCCGCTCCAAACAAAAATGCACATTGCATCGTACCAATAAGCTGCAAATTGAGAAATGCTGATAGTGCTCAAATATTGCCTGTTTAAAGGATAATAGCAGTTTTGCCACACACTGATGGTGTTATTAAATCATTAGCGGCGTTCTCTTCACAACAACGGCAACGCGAGCCTCTGACATATGCACACACACACATCTACAAGCACACAGTCAGTCATCGGGTACTTGAGCGGAGACAGCACTGGTCATGTTAACCAGAGGGGATATTCATGGTGCACGGCAGTAAAAACAATTTACTGTTAATTACAAGGAGAAAAATGTGGCGCAGCACACACTTCCTGCTGCCCATGAATCAAACACACACAGTTACAGAAACACACATGCAGTGTCTCTCCCTCTCTCGCTCGCTCTCTTCTGTAGATTTATAACCATTATGGAAATCGGATGAATTAGCTGTGTTTAATAACTCAGGCACAAATCTCTGGGACTGAGATGAGCACTAATTGATCAGTGCAGGATGACACACACACACACACACACACACACACAGATTTTTTTATTTAATGCCTTTATCTGTTTCTCTCTTGACAGTCGGTTGCTTTCTCACTTTTTCACTCCTTCACTTGTGTCTCTACCTGGATCTTTCACTTAAACACAAATAGCACACGGCAGCAGAGGAACATGAATCACTCTGCAGTATACATATTGCACTCACACGCGCGCTTGACCCTCCGACACACTTTTCCATCTGTTCGCTCGTGGTCTCTGTGCTTGCCGCTCGTGTTTTTTTTTTCTTCCTGTTTTGTTTTTGTTTTGTTTATCTCTTTAGGTGAATAGACAATGGGTGCACAGAGTGGTTGTGGAAAAAAAAAAAGCTTTCATCTATAAATACTTGCTCAGGGATTTCAGCTTTTGAACGTACTCTAAACAGCTACATCTGTTGACATAGCGAATATTTTCATTTCATACGATTCTCCAAAAGTCATTCCTTGTGTTTATTGTGATGAATGATACTTCATATTGTAATCGGTGGACTTTTTAAATGTATTTTTAATGGCTACATCTGTTGACACAGCGACAATGTTTATTTCAAGTGATTCCAAAGACTTCTCTTGACTGTAATACTGTACAATTCAATATGGCTTATTGTACCCAGTTGACTTTTTGAATGTATTTTTAACAGCCACATCTGTTGCCACCGTTTTGTTTCATCCAACGCCAAAGATGTCCCTTGTTTCAACTATAAGAAATGATAATGGCATATGCCGTTAGGCAGATTTTTT
>NW_007578921.1:101832-102895 GCF_000690725.1 Stegastes partitus | reverse complement strand
GTATTTTCACTGATGTTCAACAGGAATGAAGTGAATCTAGTGTAGAGGCTAAATAGGCTGACCCTGTTGTTACTGGCAGTTGAAGACAAGGTGTGTTTTACCAAAGTTTGACTCAAAAACTTGCGGAATACGATTAAAGTGATGTAAATAAAGAATTTTTCTTCAACAGGGTTTAAATGTTCACTGAGTTTTCAATTCCCTTTTTAATATAGTGTAAATTCACAACATATGTGACCCAAAATCAGTTGCATTGTTCCTTGGGCTATTATGCGTAAACAAAAGCGGCATGTTGCTACCACATGACGCAAATCATGTGACAGGATTGGCTGGCGATGACACATTGCTCGCGAGTGTTTTCCGTGGTTTCTTTCTGGTGTTGCCGCTCAAGCACGCTGATGGTATGTGACAGCAATATGGATACTATGCTCTGTAATAATATGTGTTACCTACATGTAGAAAACAACTAAATGGACTGATGTTTAGTAATAAACCCAAAATCAATATTTCATTATGCGCTGTATCTCGGATATAGCCCAGAGTGCAGTGCGACTGATTTCATGCAGATGGGTCACATATGTTAACTTCACACTGCAAGGTGAAGGCCTTACAAAATTATAGACAAAAACCCAACAGTTCTTAAGGATTCCTTTCCTGCTGTTGCCAACAAAAGGAAGAAAAACTTTTCTTTTAACAGAAAGAAACCTCTGTAAGAACCAGGTTCAGGGAGGCTGTAGGCATCTTCATCAACCGGTCAGGGTTTGGGGCTTACATGAGTTCTAAGTTTCTTTTTAGCCGTCAACTGTTCAAATTCAGAGCAACCTCCTTAATTTGTTCAGGTAGCGACAGTATAACATGGTTTTTAAGATGCATCTTAGTGAACTGTAACAATGCTGATGTTTAAATGTTTCTATTTACAAGAGACATAAGGCCTCTCTCTGTACAGATTTAACCAACTCCTGTACCTGACCTTGGCACATCAAGGTGTGAGTCTGGACTCCAGAGGACGAGAGGATTATTTGTTATTTGAATAGTACTTGGGCTGTAACTGATGCTCCCAAAACAC
>NW_007578921.1:49787-100775 GCF_000690725.1 Stegastes partitus | reverse complement strand
TGTATTAAAACATTTTTCCCTTTTAAAGAGGCTATAGCTGATCAACTGTAATTAGCTGTAATTATGAGAAAGATACAAGCTCTGAAATGCTGCAGCCATTTTTTTCTTTTCTTAATTTACTTACATGTTTTTTGCATGCTCTTGCCAATTTTCTACAGTTATGTAAGTTTTGAATGACTAACAACCATGTCCCAAGCAATGTTTAGCGTTTTTATTCTATTTGTCTTGTCTCATTTTTTAATTTTTAATTATCTTTAGGATCAGATTTTTTTTACAGCCTATAGAACCCAAATCAACCCATATCTTTACTGTTTGCTGAGCCAAATATACTACCAGACGTTCCCATTTTACTCTGTCTTGTCCAAACAGTCTGAGTTTCACAAGTGAGAAGTTCAGATTAATTTTCATTATTTGCTCTAAAATGCAGAGTTGACTGTGTCATAATGTCTACATGTAGTCCTGAGGTTTTTCTCTTCCAAACACTATTTTTAGTAAGAATTCGATTACAGTTTCTACTTGTCACACTTGACTATTGAATGAAAGCTTTCTGTGTGATTTGGCCTAAAATATGTCCAAAAGTTCTCTAATTTTGGCTTTTAATCATTATTCTATTAAGATGAAATGAACAAAACTTAATTTGTGGAGAAAATGATCTTCACATTAAGTAGTACTCCTGGTAAGGTGCACTTGAGGTACAGATGCACTGATAAATCTCCCACACATAAGGCTGGGCCATTAGAGCCAGCTACCATCTGCTGTAAGTGAGCAGACAGCATCTGTGAAACCACTGGAGTTACACCAAAGCACATGACTAAACATTAGCGCGCACACTGAGACAGACGTAACGACACAAGGAAAGAGGTCTCTGTCCATGTGTGTTGATGCATTTGCAATTGTTTCAATGTGTGTGTCTTCGCGCAAAGTTATCGATCACGGCGTAAAGTGAGTGGCTAATCAGGGGCTGATGGTGATGTTTTATGTATCCTACATCCATAAAGGCTTGTTCTACAAGACATACACACACAGAGACATACACACATACACACTCACACTGTAACACCACTCAACAGAACAGGAACTTTATTGATTTACGCATAATTGGCCTGAGGCCCTTCTTGAGAAGAGAAATATGCATGGCAAGGGATCGCCATGTCAATAAGTGGTGTGCTTATGTGCGTGGTGTAACTGTACGCTAAGAGCCTGTTAAGACATGTCAGTCGCTGTAAAAACAGGAAACACACTCACATACGCGCACACACACACACACGCGCACGCACAAACACATGTGCACAATTGCTCCTGGGAGCTGGCCCATGATTTAGCTGCTTCATTACCATGTCGGCAGCTAAAATTAACCTTTCTGGTGGACTGTTAACCTTGTGTGTGTGTGTGTGTACGAGTATGTGTAGGTGTGTGTGCGTGTGTGTGTGTGTGTGTGAGCATTCTCATGATAAGGCAAGTGGGTTTCGTCAAACTGAATGTGTCACAGTGTTAAGTACATTTCAGTGAATTAACAAGTAGATGCAATAAATGAATACATGACATTCAAACAATACACAACGGTAGATTACAATCACACACGCCACTGAGGAGGAAGGCTGTTGTTTATGACACAAACACAAACATGAGCACAAGCACACCCCTCTGTCATGTCAAGTTTTTAACGTTTCCCCCTGATATAGAAGTGTGGTGGATAGAAAACTGGTTGTTGTCCGGTTGTGACCAGTACATGCTGGGTGCTGTAACTCACAATAGTTGTTGTCATTAGATGCTATTTCTAGTATTGTGGTGTCTGATTGGGTAAGCAAAGAAAATATGTTGGAAGAGGAGGATATTTTCTGTCACCGCACACACACAGACTCATGAGTTTCACCAACTGCTACATATTAATTCTGCCAGTTTTAAAATGTTTTAAATATTTTTAATGTAAAACAGTCCTGGCTGTTTCTGTCTTGTTCTTTCAAGTGTTTATTGCGCAATGTTGTTGTAAGTTGCTCGATTCAACAGTTTCAGACAACAGAGTTTGAGTCCTTCTGTCATAAATCAGCCACAGATGTACACAGGAGTCAGAAAACGTCTTTTTAAAGCAGTAGGTTGTTTTAATCTGTTGGATGAAATGGAAGATGCACCCTGAAACAATGATTCGTGTAAAGTCTCTGAGGTAACTATTGAGATAACAAAATACAACCTTCAATGAAGGTTGGACCTGGTTTTAGGAGCAGGAATGTCACAGTTCAATTGCTCGTGTTGTAATTTGATTTAGAATTGATTCTTGATTTATTGCAATTCTTCATTCAGGAGTTAGGAAAAAAAGTCCTATATTTTATCTCTTACTGACCATTAGGCCAACTTATTTAGCTGAGGGCCCTTGTCTGACCAACATTAAAAAGCAGTTTGCAGCTTTTGTGTTTAAATTGTCTTTTTAGGTTGTTTTTGCAAGTTAAAATAACAATGCAATAGACTGAGAACATTTTTCAACTAAATAAAAATAAGTTGCCATGCCTGTGCTGCAGTGTCAGTATTCGGGAAAGCCAGACTGTAAATCATCACCTTTGCCCCCCAAGAGTTGGTAGAAGTTTTGTGAAGGTCTGCAGTGTGAGTTGGTCAACGGGTCTCAGTCATTAGTGCTGGAGTTTGGTGCTCCGCTCCACTCATGGTGGCTGGTGGCAGCTACAGATAAATATTTCACCTTTGGCTTACAAGACTAAATAGTAATTCAGTAAATGTGAAATATTTTCCTTTTTTGAGGATGGACTAAGATTACTCTAGAATCAGCAGTACTTCATCTGAGTGCTGCTCGTAACCTCACTGTGTAGGTCTTCATTTTTGTTTCCTCACGATACTGTTTTTGGCATTTGTGAGTCGATTTAGAAGTGCAGAGGATAAGGATTGTGTACATTCTCCTAATTAGTTGTTTTCTTGTGTGTGTCTTAGTTTTTTGTTGTTGTTGATTTTACAAATCCCAAAACGAGCAGAGTGTCATCACTGGGTTTCACTCAAAGTCATGCAACAAGAAGCTTGTGTTGTCTCATCTACAGGAACTGCAAAGCTTAGTTGTTTAGAAGTTAAAGGTGCCTTATAGATTAACATGCAGCCGCTCCCCATCTTAGAAGTTCATTCCTTATCAACTTGTTACATTTTAAACCAACTACATTTGGATTTACTTGCCCACTTTCTAACCATCTGCCCATAATACCAGAAAGAATAATGTGTTTTTGAACATGTCGTACATATCACACAATATACCACTGTTTAAGGCAAAGTACATGTTAACACATGTGTGTGCGTGCGTGTGTGTGTGTGTGTGTGTGTGGCATAGTCAATGTTCTAAATGTCACCATAGCTCAATATCAATAGACTGGTAAGCTATCGATTGGCAGTAATTTATGGTTTGATGTGGCAAGATGAGGCGCCTAAGACAAGCTGTCCACTTCCCTTTTAAGAGCTCTATTAGAACTCACACTAAAGATGGTCCGCATGTGTGTCACCGAGAGCTAATTTACTCCCACCACAGACCATTTAGACAATTACTGAAACACACACGCTCACACTCACACACGTAGACAGAAACACAACGATGGAATGACACTTAATGCACACACATCTTTCCCATCTCTACACCAGTCCATCACTCGCTATGTTTCTCCCTCCATTCTTATATATCTTCCCTCCCCATATCAGCCAGTCTCAGGCTGATTTATTTATGATACATGTCAAAACTGCAAATCCTGTACCTTCCAGTATGTTTCAAAGGGGCACTTAATTTAACATCTAAAGTGAAAGAAGGAAATGAAATTGATCCTCTGTTAAAGGAGAATTGGACCAGTTTGTAATATGCACAGTGTGGGAGAAATAATCTAAAGATGTTTGTCAAGGAGGACACTTTTATTTACCTTTATTTTTTAAATTATAAATAAAACTGCAACTGCATTTGAATGTGTTGAATGTGAGTGAACTGGCTGTAGTCCGTAGCTAAACTGCGTCTGCATTTTAGTTAGATTCACCAAACAAAACATGGATCTAAAAGTTACGACAGTTTATAAATCAACATAGAAATCTGATCAAAATACTAGTTGTTGTTGTACATTGTTCACTTTCAGTCTTTTTTTCCTCTTACTTTATCTTAACTTTCTCTTTTTAGCGCCAACAGGACTGTCTTCACCTCGATTACACCAAGTAAATCAAACCACCATTCAGATAGACT
The DNA here is from genome assembly GCF_000690725.1 of Stegastes partitus. Taxonomy (NCBI): domain Eukaryota; kingdom Metazoa; phylum Chordata; class Actinopteri; family Pomacentridae; genus Stegastes; species Stegastes partitus. Next base: position 96,571 of record NW_007578921.1, on the reverse strand, counting down.
GGGACCCTCCAGCTCAACTTAATGGGCCACACCCTTTGTATCAGGTAGGAGTATTGGCTTATGCATCAAATATGTAGTTGGCGTTATTTTATATTGGGGGTTTTTTGTGTGGCTTTTTGCTAAATGTCATTTATCACTGTTGTCTTGGCTCCAGTACCATGAATGTTTTCTCAGAATGCGTCAAATGACTTTGGTGACCATCTGACTTTTCTTCTAGCACCACCACGAGGTTGACATTTGTGGCTTTGAGTGAAATGTTTCAACATCTCGTGGATGAATTGCCCTGAAATGAGCTACACACATTCAAGGTGCCTCAGGATAAACTGTAATCTCTGTGGTGATCCCTTGAATTTTCATCCAGCACCATCAAAAATAATGACATTCCCATCAGCCTCAGCTGTAGGCTACTTCATGTTTATTGCTAATTAGCAAATGGTACCATGCTAACACACTAAACTATGGTGATGAACATGGTATTATATTGTACCTGCTTAACATGAGCATGCTGCCACCAACATTTAACCCATTAAAAGCTGGTGCAACATATGCATGTGCCTGAATGTGTGTTTAGAGAGCGCCTCAGGTCCTGATGGGTTGATGGGGGGACAGTGGTTCTACATTTGTGGCTTATTTTTACCTGAACTTTGAGAATGTAGTTGAGGTGTAATGGCCCATAGTTGCTCCATGATCTGTATGGATCTCCATAAATCGTTCAGCACTTGGCGACCACAGATTAACTGCAAAGTTTTACCTTGACCGTGTGAAATACAGTTTTACTGCTGCTCTTACTGTTACCTTTTAAAGTAAACAGTAGAGCAGCCAGAGTGCAGTCCCCTGCTCATTACAATACTGTAGCTTACAATTTCAAGTGAAGTGATTTGGATTCACACCATTATTTTATTGTACACGTTCTACCTCTCCACCAAGTTTCATAAAATTCAGCTCAGTCGTTTTTGCAAACAGTGCTGGAGACATTTGTCTGTCTTGGCAAGGAATAATCAGTTAGATCTTGATCTCAACTTGCAGCGACAAGATTCAAATCCAAGCCATCCAAAAAATTATACAATCTGCCACTGAAAAGCCAGGATGCGATCTTTGAATTTAGAGACCTGTTGCACCCCTATAATAAAGCACTTGGGATGTGATTCTGAACATATTCAGTTAAAGCTGAGCAGTGTAACAAGTGTACTGTTTCAGCTTTAACATGTGATTATATTCTAATTAAACACAATTCATGGCAGCAGTTTTAATTAACAATTTCAGTTCACAATTGGAAAACCCTAAAATTAAAACATGTGAGTATTCTGCTGTAATAGATATTGAGTATCAATATATTATTATTATTGATATTTACTAGTGCCGTTCCCATTTAGCACTGGCCATTTGCTTGGCCTCCAGTATTACTGCTTGCAGCTTTTTTAATATTATTCATCCTAACTATGTCACACACGACCCTGACTGTGTAGGGTTATTAAAATGTCAACATTTATACTCAAATTAGCTGATGCCTCTATAGACCCAACATTGCTGAGAGAGAGGGTAAACCCAATTCTCTATCATTCAAATGATTGCGTGATGCTTTGACTGGCGGCAGTGATCTTTGTGATGCACCGTTGTCATATTCAGTTACGTCCATGATTTGCTTCGACCCTAACGCTCTACCTAGCTATCGTTTAATGCTTCTCCTTTTAGGTTTCTTGAAAACCGCTCATGCAAATGACTGAACACTCAACACTGCACATCCTTGTGTCCCCAGCAATACGCTAACCAAGTGTGACGTTCATCAGATGGATGTTTCTCAAGAACAACAAAGAACAGACATACATAAATACAGCAAATCCTTGATAATGAGATATTGTTATATGCTGCATGTTTTCCAGGTGGAGAGGACAGACGTCTCTCTCTCCGACCCACAAAGTCCAGTTGTCAGGGGCACCAGATTCCCAGGAAACAGTTACTACCAGTTTCCCAGTGATTCCCTTCCTGTCAACACAGACTTTACAGGTACGAAAGTATGTCCAGGTACATGCAGATGTGTGTTAAACTGAAAATTGATGGCATGTCTGTCTGCATTGCTGTACGGTGCACAAGTGTTGTATGTGGTGTATGAGAGCACATGCATCCATTCACGCCTGTGTTTTTGTGTTGTTCAGTGATTGCACTGCGGTCTCTCAGTCTTCCAGTGACATTCCTGTAGAATGACTTATCCAGTCATCTTAAAGGACAATTATCTTTCTGTTTACCAGCATCATTAGAGGGTTGAGCTGCACAGCCAAACATGTTCTGCTTCATCTGAGAACATCACCCAGTCTGACGCTCATAATTAATGACTGCTGATACTAATCAGTGGGATTTGAGCAAGCAAAGCTCTTTGATGCCACTTGAGATTACTTCACTGTCCTGCACAGACCTTGTATCACCAGCTATGTCTTACTGTGTGGGCAGCTTAAAGTTGGAGAAAACCTTTCCAGGCCATGTTTAAAATGTGTACTAAAATGCCAAAACTATGTTTACATCTGCGGGTAAGCAAGGTTTTTGAAGCTGGTGACAAATTCCTGACTTTGCACAGATACAAGTTCTGTATCTATAATCCTTATGAGACCATGATCAACTGTAATTGAGCCAACAAAGCTCGCTGCGTTGGTCACATAATCTTCCTCCATCCAAAATACCCAAATATGTTTACCACTCAATGATCTAAAATTAGATTTAATATATTTGTTTTAGGAGCTGCAAGATGGAGCAGTGGTTAGCACTGTTGCCTCGCAGCAAGAAGGTCGCCGGTTCGCGTCCTGGTGAGGACACCGAGGATCTTTCTACGTGAAGTTTGCATGTTCTCCCCGTGCAGCGTGGGTTCTCTCCGGGTTCTCCGGCTTCCTCCCACACAGTCCAAAAACATGTTGAGGTTAATTGGTGATTCTAAATTGTCCATAGGTGTGAATGTGAGTGTGCTTGGTTGTCTGTCTCTAAGTGTAGGCCTGTGATAGACTGGTGACCTGTCCAGGGTGTCACCTGTCTTCACCCTGAGTCAGCTGGGAACACCATTGTACTTAAAGGACACACGTGTCACTATTTATTTTGACAGAAACCAAATAATTAGAAAGTCCTATTATTTACTGTTAAAACATTATTGTGTGTTCACCTCTTTTCTTATCTCCTTTCTCCACAAATTATAACTTGGTTGTTCTTATGGATATGAGAACGTCTTGCATGTGTGGCTGTAAATGTTTAAATGTGTGTGGCTAAATGCAACATGTATGCGGAACAATATTTCTCAAGTATAATTTGTAAAGATCACAGATCCTTGATATTTTTGTTAAAGTGACATCACATCACAGATTTCCTCTCTAAGTTCACTCCCATAAAATATTATGGGCCGTTTTGGATTCTGTGTTTTTGTTCCAACAAATAGGTAATGAGTGTTTTATTGCCAAAAGAGTTTCTAGTTTCTAACCTTGTCTTTTATAAAAAATAAAAAAATAAAGATGGATAACTCTTTTAATGCTAAGACAGTGTACAGTTGTCCTAATGCAAATCACTAAAACCAATTTCTTGTGAAATGTCCTGAAATCTGAAAATCATGGTCATGGCTCTCGTTCATTGCACCCTGAGTCTTGTGTCTTTATCCCAAATCAACAAATGATGATTTTTGATCTCTTCCTTGCTCATCCAGAGCAAAGGTAAATAGATCTCTCTGAATACTGCCAGCAAATAGATGATGATTTTTGCTATTGAGGGGTGCCCCTCATCTCCTCCGCTCTCCTCCTTCATAAAGGGTAATGGATCAGACAATCACTTTCAGACCGGATCTATTCTGGACCATCAATGTGTCGGCAGTCCTCAAACCATCGCCCTTTTACAACCATCAATACTAATAGCATCATCTACAGACAATTATTCCCATCGAAGCGCACGGAACAGCGAACAAATCAAAGCCAAATTGGATTATGAATGTAATGCAGTGTAATGCCCCCTCGAGAGTCAATTGATCACAGAGGAGAGACTCGTCAATCGTTGATGTCTTGTGGAAACCTTGTAACTCCAGCAATGACAACTGTAATTTTTTACTATATATATATATATATGAGCTGAATCTTTGCACTGTGTGTTTTGTTCAGTTTGACATTGCGAGTGATATTTTATTTGAGAATCATCACAAAAGTCTGATGAAGCATTTCTTGGAAATTAGGTCCTTTTGAGTCTTAAGAAAACTTCTTTTTTCTAACGGCGTCATTGATGCCTCAGAAGATCCTGATGGGTTTTCTGTATGAAACAGCAAATCATCATTTTTCTCCGTCAACATTATGCGCCATCCTTAGAATATTAATAATTTGTTGCTTCCATTGAGGTTCTTCCTGCAGGCTTTCTCATTTCCTAAACATGCGAATTAAGGGCGCATCATTGAGCAGGGTCAATATTTAGTATGCTAAACCTCAGTAAGGTCAACATAGTTTACCATGTAAAATCGCATGATATTTGCCCTTTCACCTGTTTTTTATGGCCACTTTACTAAAATTATTTTTGGGCCAAATAGGTTGTTTTCTATGTGCAATGACTGTGATAGGATTCACTTGTGTTTAAAGACGCTTCTTAATGCTTAATGAGGGTACTTGAGGTCAATATTTACCACACTGAATCTTACTTTAGATGAAACTGGATTATAACTATATGCAATCCTGCTGCGATATGAATAACCTGTAAGTGCTTGTTTCCATAAATGCATGTTAGTTCATTTATCTTAGCTATAATGTTCTCGTATCTGAGACCCTGCTGCCGTCCTGCTCTTCGTGCTCATTTTTTGACTTAAGCATCTTATTTAGGATTGAAATATGTTATTCTTTGTAAAATAATGTATCTAAATGGAAATGGGTCAAACTAGGTTATTTAGTCGTCTGTCTGCTTTGTAATTCTTCACTGTTTGAGCTTGAAGTGGGCTGATTGGAATGAGGATGACGTCCTGCTTATATTTCCACTAATCCAGATATATTTCTTCAACCCACAGTGAATAAAAAGGAAGGAAACATCACAAGAATAGTTTAGAGAAAAAAAATGAATGCAGGAACAAATAGACTTGGATAATTTCCAGACATGTCTCATACAGTACATTGCTGCAGTACCACTGCAGCAACTGAGCGGGAAAGAGGGAAATGTTAAATGATACAAATTATTTTTCCTTAATTAATATGATTGATTGCCAGGCATTGACGTTGAGAGGAGAGGGGGAGAAATGTGTGAAGGGAAAGTTTGCACAGACATCATTAGTTTTTCCCCATTTAAAGATTAATCAGAAGAGGCTGGGCTCTTTAATTCTGTCATTTGTATATTTAATGGGCTGCTGCAGAATCTATGGGTGTAATTAGCTGGCTGCCGCGCTCTCATTAATACGCCAGGCTCTGATTAATGCCAGCAGAGAGCTAACATGACTGGAGTTATTCAGGTTATGTTGTGTAGATGATTACACACAACCTCCACTGTTTACTGAGACAGAGAGAGGAGAAACAATGCACATGAAACAATACTACCTAATAAATAAGACTCCACTTAAAACTCTAAATGGCTCCGTATTGCTACTTGTTAATATTACATTTTATTCAATATAACAATTCCTCTTTTTTCATTCAATATGAATGAACTCTATTTGAAACAATCCCTAATTATTTTTAATTTATCTAAACTCAGTTTAGTTAATATACTGAAATTATTCCACTTAACAAATCTTTAGTTGATGGTGGTGGTGTAGCTGGTCCTTTGTGCCTGTAGTTTATAAAAGGTTTCTTGCAATACATTAAGTATTGTATCACTCATAAAAAAATATTTATTGACAAGTGTCTGAAAGCAATTTTATCATAGTACATATAAGAGAAACATACCCCCTCATCAAATCAGGGTGCACTGACTTGACGAGGGGTACTTACTCTTAATGAGGAACTTTACAACTTTAGCCTCATGTCTGATCTCTCTACTGGGCCTCAAAGGAAACCCACATAATCCGTGTGTTTTTTTTTTTTCTGTGGTTTAAACTGGGATTGTTCACATTCATGTAGATGTTACTTTGACGTGGAGCACCCACCTGAACACTGTTTCAGAACAAGTACATCCCCAGATGGCAGTGGTCCTTCCTGGCAGCAGCTATGCGCCTTTACACACAGCAAAGAAACTGCTCACGAAGCGCTCAAGGAACATGACAAAGAGCTCGAGGCATTGACCTGGCCAACAAATCCAAACAAGCATTAATGGGATGCACTGTAACAAGCCTGATCAATGAACATCCCATCCTGCAACTACAGGACCCAAATATTTTGATGCCACAAAACTCCCCGAGGTGTCTGTGATCCAGGGGGTCAGGGCTGTTTGGGCAGCACAAGCTGGACCTGCACGATGTTAGGCAGCTGGTTTTAACGTGGAGACTGATGAGTGTCGTGTTAAGTTTTAGGAATTACGTTGTAGATATAATACATAAAACTGGCTGCTCAGGCAAAATGTGTATTTTTGCAGTTAGACAAAGAGAACTAGAGGAGCGTGCTTTTTAATTGCTGTTGAAATTCACCGAGACTTTATCTAGTGGATGACAAAGCCGTCGCTGTGGTTGTGACTGTAGCCATTGCTGTGACTTGGTTGTTATGATTATAGCTGTGACACATTATGGTGGGTGTTACACTGACTACATGCAGTGATTATGTGCAGGCTGTGAGCTGACATGGTCGCGCTGGCTGAGTATTGAAACAACTGAACCACCTGAACTCCTTGTTCTTCTGTCTTATTTAAAACACAGTGGGTTCAAATTCCTGCATGACCTGATGATCACGCTATCTTGGTTCATTTGGATCGGAACATTAAGGAGTGGCATCATGGCTTCATAGATTCAACCCAACTGCAGCCAGAAGTCAGAGCAACAGTCATGTCCACAGCTTTAAGCAACACAGCCAGGCAAGGCAGCTACAGCTGTGCTCAAAGTTTGTGGCTGTGAATTATCATAGTTCAGCCTTTTGAAGGGAGTAATAAGCAATACATGCATTCTCTTCCCTTTCTGTGGCATCTGCAAACTATTCCTATTTCAGTTCAGTGTGTTGCATCACTGAACTGGACCAATACATTAACTATTCATATGGGTAGGAGGGATTGTAAAAAATGCTGCGAGGTAGAAGTATAGCTAGGTAGCTTCTTGAGGGATTTTTTTTGTGTGGTCAGCCTTTAGCAAAGACAAAATTATTATTTTTTGAAACCTGATTAGACATGCTGAGTATTCCATTATGTAGGATACAGTACATAGCCTCAGATTAACATTAAAATTAACTGAAGTAGTTGTCTTAAACGTGTTTCTGTTATACAGCGTGTACATGAATCGAGCAGCTGTGTAACACTATGCTCTAACACGTGTAGCACATGTGGAAAATATTTGTGTAAACACGTCTTTAAGCATGTGCTGAGTTTTTAGTGTGCACTCTCAGGTGTGCAAGGGCTCACTGGTGTTCTGTAATAGTGCTTGTGTGCGTGTATACTTGTCTGCGTGTGTGTGTGTGTGTATGTGTGTGTTTTTGCTTGTACTGTATGTGTAACAGAGTCACCTGTCATGATGTGTGCTCAGGTTTGTCTGTTGATGGCTCCAAAGTGGTTGTCAGTGTGAAGTAGCACAAGTCCTGTGGGGAAATCTGAAGGAAGTATTGCTGAGTATGAGCAGTGTCACTTAGATGCTGTACATTTGGACGTGCTTGGATAACACCTTGTCCATCACAAAGACTGGGAGACTTACACAAACATACTGTACATTATATCGAACACCAACACTCTTGTCTATTGTTTCCTTCCATGTGTCTCTTCAAGAGTTTATTATGATCATGTAAACACCAATTTGCCACAACATTAAAACCACCTGCCTAGTATTGGTGCTGCCAAGACAGCTGTGATCCATCAAGCCATGGACACAGGACTTGTGGGGTCACTTTGCAGCTGTGGACTAAGTTACTACTATAATAAATTAAGCACATGAGGAAACTTCCGCCCATTGGTGGGCATGTGCTACAGACAATGGCACCAGATGTCAGGACGCGAGCGTGATGGCTGGGTTGGGAATAGTTGGTTCTGCTTCAATTACCAATAGTGGATCATTTGTGAATCCAATTTTTTGTTTGTATAAAACGAAAAATGGTCACTGCAGAGGTGGATGATGGTGGTGATCTCAGCTCGCCGTCACTCTGGCTCTTCACAAAATCAGCTCTCCTCTTCTTTATGTCAGCCATGATTTGTGGCCTGTCTAAAAACATCCTGAACCAATTTTCACATGTTTTCAGCATTTATCGTCTGACATGTTTTTAGAAACAAATCTCTAAAGTGTCATTACACTAGACTTTTATAGCAACGTATGCTTGAAGAACAATTCCCGTTATCCTTAAGTCCCATAATATCATTTGGACACTGTGAGGTTTGGACTGGACCTGTTGAATCTTTATAAACATGTCGTGTCATGGGAAGACTCACATTCTGGACCAGCTTAAGTTAGTGGAAAAATGCATCTGCCAGGATATAATTCATCATCGTGTTACGTTAATGCTGTTGACATTTGTATTGTATAAAACGAATATGAACTTCTATGCAGATGAAGTTGGAATATTAGTTATGCTGCTTCTTTGACTATCGTGTTCTATGTCCTCTGTGTTCAGGAGCAAGTTTATATGTGTGTGATAAATATCTACCTAACATTTTCACGTTAAAAAAACACACATTGATGCTACCGGCAGTCTGTTTAGTTTGGAACACTTTACACAAGAGTTAGAACAGGGAACAGGATGCATGAAAAGAAGCAACGCCGAAAGCGAACGATGTAAAAACGAGAATTGAAGATGCAAGGATAGAAAACATATTCAGAGGAGGCAGTAGGGGAAGAAAAGGAGAATGAAAAGGTCAGGAAAAAGATGAGGAAGGTTAAAAGCAGGGGGACGAAAGAAAGGAAGGATTGAGAGATCAGGAGAGTGTGATAGAGAGAGAGAGAAGGTTAAAGGGGGGTAATGTAATGTCAGGTATCTGTCATGACTTCACTCATCTTTGTGGTGACAAGGTCATGAATGTAAATGACACATGCCTGCATGATGCACAGAATGCAAGACCAATGTAAAGAACATCTTTGTCTTGTGTTAGCTGTGTACTGCTACAACAGTTGGTGCACTTATGTCCACACAGAGTAGTTTAGAACCATCGTAAAATAATGAGTTTGTAAATTATTGATGATCAATACATTTGTGGACTGCTCAAAGGGGACCATTTTACTGTTTTAATATTAATTCCACAGGTTTCTACACTCTTTTTGCATGAAAAAATGTTATGGGTCTTTTCTTTACGTACTTTTTATTGTGTGTCAACTTTCATCACTTTGTGCACTTGGCTGAAAATAAAATCAATCAGCAATCAATTTGTTACACTTTAATGTAAGATGATGTCAGACTCAAGTCTCAAGAATCAGACTTAGATTCTTAGATGCCTTCTTCTTAGATTTCCAAGAGGAAAAACTGGAGGTGCATATTTATTCTGATACCCAAATATGTGCATTTGATCTATGTAGGTGCTGCTGGGGATATTGCCACTAGTTGTAGCCCCACAGGTGAATTCAAAAAAGCCTTGAAGGGATTTCTTTTTTTAATGGTCACTGTCAACATCCATCCATTATCTATACACTACTTAATCCTCGCTAGGGTTGCGGGGGGGCTGGAGCCTAACCCAGGGTGAAGGCAGGGGACACTCTGGACAGGTCACCAGTCTATCACAGGGCTACACTTAGAGACAGACAACCAAGCACACTCACATTTACACCTATGGACAATTTAGAATCACCAATTAACCTCAACATGTTTGTGGACTGTGGGAGGAAGCCGGAGAACCTGGAGAGAACCCAGGCTGCACGGGGAGAACATGCAAACTCCACACAGAAAGATCACTGGGACATGAACCAGCGACCTTCTTCCTGCGAGGCAACGATACTAACCACTGCTCCACCTTGCATCTTCCCACCTATTGTAAATGTGTATGCAAAATGTACAGAGTGCAAAGCTGTGTGCCTTGTGTTTTTAGTTAATATAAAAATCTGATTGAAGTCACTATCACTAGCTACAAACCAACAACTAACACAGCAATAGGTCCAACAAGCAGACTCAAATGAACCAGACTGGAAAAGTGCTTAAAAATGAGTAAAATACTGGCAGCTCTGAGAAATGGCTAATCTGTATTCATTTTGAGCTTGCCGTGTAACTGTTTGACTTCTCTCCATGTTAAGTGAATTCACACACTAATTATTTTGCTAACACTGGCTTCTGATGAACCCGAGACTGCCTCCATTCAACTCCTCAGATCTTCCCACACTTCTGTTCTCTACAGAGACAGACGGAGCTGAAGAAACACACACATACTCATAGACACACACACACACACACACACAGAAACCTGCATGCTCCGTGTCGTTATGTGGATCTAGTAGTGGATTAAGATCCAATCTCTGATCCATAGTAACATGACAAGAAAGCACGCTGGATGAATTCTCTGCTCTGTGTGTGTGTGTGTGTGTGTGTGTGTGTGTGTGTGTGTGTGTGTGTGTGTGTGTGTGTGTGTGTTCAGGTTCAGCTGGTCTAAGAACCAACAAGTTTCCCACATTCCTGAAGCATTAAGTTGGGCCCGATCCAACAGATAGAACTATTTATTCAGTTACTGTCCTGTTCAAAGTTTACATTGCTAATATTTCTCATAACTTGGCTTTTACAGATCTCAAGTCAATTATCAATCTCGTTGGTGTGTCAGGATTTATTTAGGTTTTATTCCATTTGACAGTAGCATAATTGAGCTTTCTGAAAGTAGTCGTAAACATTCCCACAGGTTTGTGTTGTAACGTGAAAATGCAGGAAAGCCGTATCCTAATGCGGATTTAAAGAGATACCTGAATGGGGTTTGACAGTGCTGATATCATGAATGAATCATGTTTCATGTCAAGTTTTAGTTCCATCAACAGCTCCATTGATTGTATTTTTATTTTTATTTTTAAATCTCCTAAGAAGACCCTACTCTGTCTATGTACTTTATCTATCCTAAAATGTACAAAAGGAGGGTTATGGTTTAAGAGATCACAAGTGAACGCTGTTAAAAGTGTAAAAGTGCAGGTGTGTCTATTCAGACTTGTCTTTTTGATGTTTTCCCTAAAGTATCTCAGTAGGAAGATTATCCTAGACGGCTGGCTTACAGTGGAAATGAAGTCAGCTTAGAGCTTTGGGAAACAGTGATCTTGATAGAAATGTAAGAATAAGTAAGTTTATTCCAGCTTCCTGTTTCACTTGTAAGCAGCGTATCTGGCTTCATAATTTGAAAAAGGCATTAGATCTGACATGGAAGCTCAGACTGGAGTATAAAGCTGTGTTTACAGGGTTTACTAGCATGTTGTATAGATTTAATTAAGTTCAGAAATGAAATACTTTTGAAAGTCTGGAGAAAGAAGCGCACATTTATTATCTTTGTGTTGATTGTGCTCTTTGGGGTCCGGTGGGTAAGTCTTAGTGTCACGTTGTTGCTTACACATTGCCCACATTGTAATGTGACTGAATTATTTAAATATGATCAAATGAAATGTGTAGTCTAGGTGTCCTTAAGATGTTTAGTATGTCACACTAAATTAATAATTAATAATGTAAGAACATTAAACCTCTCTTCCTCTCTCCATCTTGTTCCTGATCTAACATTGTATCAGGTGTTAAGATGAGTTTCAAGACTCGGTCCCCAGATGGCCTGCTGCTCTGCGCCTTCTCTCCAGGAAACCAGGAAGAGTTTCTGGCCATTCAGATCAAGAAGGGACGCCCTTACTTTTTGTTTGACCCACAGGTACGTAACGCTTTTTCACACTTTGTAAGAATATGAGCACAAAGGCTGATATACAAGATCAAAAATGATAGCACAACACTGGTTGATAACAGGTGCTTTTAAAAGATGCAACAAAACACAAAACAACTAATTAGCTAAAGTGTTGTTCCTTTTTTTGTATTGTTTTTGAAATATGTGAATTTAATTTGCATGTTACCCTTCATTTCTTTTGTTGAGGGACTTTTGTTTGCAGCCACTGAGTCAAAAGCATCTCCATTTAGTTCAAACACATCTGGAGTTTACTGTTCTTTGCTAATGTCAAAGATGTATACATTTTGAAGCATTCTAGTTTACTGGACATTTACCAGTTTTGATTTACAATTTCAGGAGTCTTCTTTTATAGACAAATAATTTTACTCACTTCACTTACTTGCTCACCTTCACCTGTGTTTCTCCTTTCTTTCTTTCTTTCTCCTAATCCACCTCCGTCTCTCCGTCATTCTCTCTTTTTCTTCCCCTCTCTCTTGCTCTCTCTCTCGCCGTCTCTCCCGTTCTCTCTCTCACTTGCTCTCATCTAATAAATGTGATCTGTAGCCCCTCATTGGTTTCTGTCAGGGAGACAGGGAGAGGGGAAAAACTTTGAAAGTGTGTCAACGTTTGAATTGGACTGCAATTAACTCATTCCCTGCAGTCACCACGCGTGAATACCAATTGCAAGCTAATTAAGCTTTGCACCCTTGCGCGCGCGCACGCACACACACACGTCGCGCACACACACACACACACACACACAAGCATACATACACAGCCCTGCTTCCCTTATCCATCCATACAGACACATGTAGAGGGGTTAAAGAGTCAACGACTTGGATGATGAAAGGGATGATGGGAGATGATTACACATACTTCCATGAGGCCACCAACTAATTACACACTGAAACAAACACGCACATACACACAGTTTTGTTCCTCATCAGAATCACTTTGCAATACTTTGCTATCAAAACGTCTTCATCAGCATGTAACTATTGGCTGTACCTGTGTGTGTTGAAGGGTGCCTGTCACTAAACGGATCCTTGTTGACTATCAATGTTGATGGATGTGTCTGTGGTTGTGTGTGCTGCTGGATGTGTGATGAAGTGGATGTGTGTCTTCTCCAACTGGGTAGATTCCTTTGTTTAGGCTAGTTTGAGGTAATTAACAGTGGGAGTGGTGTCACGGCTTATTAGTGTTCCCCTAGATACATATAGCTGGGCCCATTACTTCCCCCTATTAGCCTGTTGAGCTAGCCTAATGGGATTACCAGTGCAGGGGGGGGTGGGTGGTAATTTAGCATGACACAGGAAAGTGATATGCTCATAAATATGTGCACATGTGATCTGCCACACACTGGCATACATTGAAGTACAAGAAGACTTCCTGTCACACGTAGAAGAGCTAAACCAAAGCTCTACAGTTAGTTAGACTTCCAGTTGTTTAAATGCATGTGGAAGCAACAGAGCTACACGTCTCTGTGGGTGCATGTGAGTAGTGCTGTATGGACCACAGTGTACACAGGTGTGCAGCTGTAGTGTTTCTCACAGCATCATGATCAGGGCTGTAGCACTTGTCACACACTAACTCTAGCTAGAGAAAGTGTTGTGTATTTTAGGTTTGCAAAAGATAATCATAAAAATACACCACACTGTTGCGATCTTAATTAGAGACATAAGGCAAACACAAGATGGTATTTAGTCTGCTAGCTATGGTTAATACTCCTGGAAGAGGCTAGGAGAAGATTATGGTCAAGAAAATTTTAATTTCTGCAAGTTGTGTGGCTTTCTAATTGTTTTTGGTATGCAAGCAGCAAAATAGCAGGAGAGATAGAAGGCTTTAGTTACTTATAACGTCTGTGTTGTGTCAAAAAAGCATCAGCAGATGTATCATATTGTCCAACAACCATGAAAAATTATGACAAAGAGCCAGAGAAACTGAACGGGGAGGGTTCCTCAGTCATTAATAATAACATAATATAGTAAAATACAATCAAAAATCTGTAGTATTCTAGCTTAAATACTTTTTATTTCATATTATATTCCTGTTTAGACAGATGTAGAAAAGTCCAGTAACTTTTTAGCAAGTATCAACTCTGGCAGCACTCTGATAGTTCGGTATTTTTCCTGAAATTTGCTTTGCACATCTGTGTGGTATGTCGGTGCCAAGTACAGAGCACACTGTGCACAGGTGGGAAGAAAGGAACAAACAGGTGGGAGGTTCATTCAAATGAGGCAGCACAAATCTAGTTGTTGTTATATTGGTGGAAAATGTATCTTAGACTTTACTCTGACAATAGACGTTTTAAAACCAAGTCGATCTGCTGCCACTTTGGTTATTTGATCAACAGGAACAACCTAAATACTCGGAGCAAATGGACACATATGATGGAGTAATATCTACAATGTGAATGAACCATGTTAATTGGTTAGTTCCCAAACAGTAACAGAAAAGCACACATACAGTATGTTGATAAATCTATAGCCTCTGATTTAAAAAAAATACAAATTAAAAAATGCTGCACCAGAGGACATTTCCATTACACATGATCATCTACTGAGTTATCCTTATTAAATCTCATGCTCATAATGCCTGGCTTCTGCACAACAAAGCCAAAACTCTACACACTTAACAGTAGTCAGTAATAACTCTTAATTCTGACCGATTAATACCATTTGTGTTGATTCCCATGACTTTTTGTACTTTTTTCAGTCTTTCTAGTTTTATTTTTGGAGTGCAATTCAATACAGACATTGTTTATCACTCTTTGTGATGTAATTTAACAGTAAACAAAGGCTTGTTCCAACGGTTTTTAGCCTCCCCAGACAGGATATCCCAGCTTCCCTTGTCTTTGCTTGGATGAGGTAAACATTATAGTCCAACAATAGATGCTAAACATATATACTGAAAGCCATTAAAATAAACCAAGCCTACCCACTTAAATGGTGCTCATTAAATGTCCTTTTACTGTCATAACACAAAAAACACTGCATGTCAGGAAGCCCTAATTCTTTCCATTATTCAAAGGATTTTCTTGCTCATTTAGTACAACACATAAGCGTTTAATCTAGAGTTTTTGCTAATGCTTGTGATTTTGCCTGAACTTGCCCCTTTGGCAGTGGGTCTCAAAATGAAACACATACAATAATGTTCAACCCTCCAAATCATGAGCATTATATGCATGTTTTTTACACTGGTAGCGTTTTTACTCTCAGTAGTCTCAATTTTCCCGACAAATAAAGTCCTGCACTTGTATGGAAACAGCAACCATGACTAGAAGTAAAGAGAATTTTTTTTTTTAAAAGTTATAATGCCATCTGCATCCTGCTGCCCCACCATGATGCCTCCTGTTACAAAAGTACAATAAATTCTAATAACTTGTTTAACTGTAAACTAAATTTTATAATTCATCCTACATCCACCCAACCGGTCGAGGCAGATGGCCGTCCCTTCCTGAGCTTGGTTCTGTCTGAGGTTTTTTTTCCCCTGTGGGGGTTTTCGGTTCCTTCCCACTGTTGTGGACTGCTTGCAGACTGCTGAAGCTTATAGGGAATCCAGATGTTTTGGATTGTTGGGTGTTTCTGTTTTTGCCTTTGTGAAACGCTATGAGATGACTTGTTGTTGTAAATTTGCGCTATACAAATAAAATTGAATTGAATTGAATAAATCATAATGAAAGAAAAAACTAAATTTGATGAACAAAACTTGCAAAAACCCCACATCAACACGTGCAGAGTTTTTCTATGTGCCTACAGCTGTTACCAACAATGAAAAAAATGTTGACTCTACATACTGTAGATATTTTATGGTAAACATTTTAATGTATTTCCATTCTTGTCTTCTGTCTGTTCTGCTTCATCACAGCCTGCAGTTTATCTGAAAAGTCCCTGAATTTTTGTCACATGACTGTTGGTTGCAGTTCAAAGCTCCTCACTTGTGCAGAGGAGTGTAGAGTTCTTTGGTTTAACAGAATCTGCAAATGTTTTAATTTGGCCAATTTTTAATGAGACACTGACTAAAGTGCTTTTGCTGAAATATCCTGATTTTAAGCTTAGATTTGGTTGTTTTTCTTGACAAAACTGGAATTCCTATATGAATAGTTCAAGGACCATCAAAATCAGAATCAGCTTTAATGCCCAAGTACGTACACAACATACAAGGAATTTGTTTTTGGCTGTTGAGGATTGTACGATAAATGGTGTAGTTTTTGCAATTAAAAAAAAATACCATGCCTCTCAAACCTGACAGTGGGTTTTGAGGCACAGAGGGTTACCTGAAACACCTGGACTCTGAGGTGTCTGTCAAACTGAAGTGATATGACATAACAATACATCTGTCACTGGTACCACTGGTATCTCGTGGAGGCTGGGTACAGGATGGCATGAGGCTTTTTAAAGTATCTCCCAGGTACAACAGACCCAAATAAAAGCCTGTTTAGATCAGAAGGTGACTTCAAGAAAAGGAAGACAGTGGCCTGTCACCAGGTCCTGCTTTATTCTCTCCATCCATATTCAGCTTTCTTTTTAATGGTGAGCTCAGCAGAGGGATTGAATGAGTACGTTTGCTTGTGCTGGGTGCACGTTTGACAAGTTGCAGCAGTTAACCGAAACACTTCTGAGATGACAAGACTGTGTCAACTTTTTCGTTTGCGTTTTTTTGCTCATCAGTTATTGGTGAAAAATTTGCTGTTTTACTTTGGATAGAAGGTCAAAAAACCATCCTAAAGGACTTCAGACTATCTACACAGTTGAAGACCCGGACTAAGTTTGCATTACATGGAATTGACATACTGTTACAAGAATAGATGAGATTGTTAGATTTTTGCTCAATCAGTCTGTTTCTTACATGTATACACCACACACACACACACACACACACACACACACACACACACACACACACACACACACACACATTCTTTGCTCATATTCAGAGAAGGGGGCTGCCAAGTATAGCTGGGGAAGCCACAGGGGCAGCACTTTGGATAAGTGCTATTTATTTGGTGTGTGTGTGTGTGTGTGTGTAGGTGTGTGTGTGCGCGTGTGTGTGTGTCTGCCAGCTTCTCATAGTGTATATTAAAGAGATTGGGCATTGGGACATTCAACAGTGGACAGACACCTCCGTACCACTCAAGAGATGACACCACCTCATCAGTAGGTCTTTGCTAAAGTGAGCTGTGGGTTTCATCCAGCTATTTACTCTTAAAGCACGTAACGTCTTCAGCTGAAACTATATGTTGCCTGACAGAGTGACAGTGACAGTGGTGCTTTTCAATGAAAGCTTCAATCCATCATCTGCCCGCTGAACGCACCTACTTGAGCAGTTACGTTCTAAATGCCTCGCGTAAGGGCTCTTCAGTATCAGTTTCTTGGGGAGTTGAGTGTTAGTTGCTTCCTCTGCTAGTATTTCCCCAGACAAGCGATTCAAACGGGTGTGTGTTTGCGCGTACGTGTAAAGGAGAGAGGGAGAAAAATAGATAAACAGACTCCTCCTCCGTTGTCTTGTTAAGTAGAGCTGTCTAGCAATGATAGTAAAGATGTCAGAGGCTGATATACTCTGGCATTCATACATTTATTGATCTCATCATTAAATCTTCATCACGGCATGTGTGTCTGTGTATGTGTGTGTACGTACCCGTTACTCTTGTTGTTTTGTTTTTTTACTACATTACTCTTTGCCTGCTTGCTAAAAGCTGATCACAACAATGATGTCATACTTAATAGGTAGCAAAAAGCCCCGTAACAACACTTTGATGATTATATGTGCATGTCCGTGTCCTTTTGAGGGTGATGTGTGTCACTGATCCTTCATGTCCAAACTTGTTTGGCGAGGGGACTAACAAAGTAATCATTTTAAATTATAGAAAGTAAACATGTTTGATTGCACTGCTGTTTGAAAACTGTTCTCATTTGAACCAGAGGTTGTAGATTGGCTTTTTTGATTACTGTAAGACATTTAGACTTATGGTCAGAGTTTGTAAAGATGTCCAAGTCTTCATATCGTCAATGCATGTGTGTACCTTCTCTCCCTGTACGCTGGGTTTCTGTGTGCTGCTGTTTATGTGCGTAGGGCTCAGCAGTGGCTGTGAGTGTGCAGGGTGATGGAGGGCGCCGCTACAATGATGGACAGTGGCACAGCATCACAGCAACAAGGCGAGGGGCCGTGGGAACAATCGTTGTAAACGATCAATACAGAGGTAACTCTTCTCATATTCATACTGACCACTGTGTGTTTCTGCTCTGTGTGTGTGTGCGTGTGTGTGTGTGTTACGCTCATCTACACATGTGCTCGGATGTGAACAGTGTGAGACTGACGAGAATGTGCATGTGTGTGTGTTTCTGTGTATGTAAATCTCCCCAGCTCCACATGGAGGTATTAGTCAGGTTAATCCCAGCCACTCTGTGTCTGATGAGAAAAATAGTGCTTCACACATGCAGAAAGACACCGATGTTCCTCAGTTGTGCTAAAATATGTTCTTTCGAGGTAAATGTGGAAAGAAGCTCCGTTTGCGTAACTTCTCTTTCATTTGGTCTGACTCCTGTTTACTTTTTTTTTAATCCCCCCGTTCACCTCTTCTTTCTTTTACTCCTTATAATATCACCCATTCGCTCGTGCTTCCTCAATGCTCTGTCATGTTTATTTTTTTTTACATTCATTCCACATTTTTACGTTGCCCCACTACATTTACTGTGTATCTAACACCACCGTGCTACCTCCTCCACCACTAGGAAGTGCATCAGCTTCCAGCGGCAGCACCATTATCGGTGACAACATGGGGGTGTTCATTGGAGGGCTGCCTGAAGATTTTACTGTACTGAGAAAGGATTCAGGTAAGTCTCCACCCAGTTCCTAACTTTTAAATTGATTTGGTACATTTTGTTAGTGTGAACGTGGCTTGGCTGTTGGCCAATGTTGTAATATACTGCATTAATGCTTTCAGAAGGATTTTTTCCAAACAACTCTGTCCATAATTTGGGTAGAACTATTTGACTATTCAGGTGTTTTCTGTCCCCATAACTGAGAAAGGAATATAAACCTTTGCCTCTTGAATGAGGTTCAGCCTCAATACTACTCATCTAATTTACTTTCCTTCCTAAAACTTGTCATCATTCTTATGTTCAGACACTGACACTGTACCTCTCAGTATTCCTATGAAAGCTCTGGATGGCAATTGGCCCTGACAAGCCTGAACTCAAAATTTCAAACATTCCTATAGCAGAAGGCATTGAGTGAAAAACTTTCGAATGACAGTTATGGTTTTTATTCTTGTCTGTCTCTCCAGGAGATGCCCGACTGGTACGACGGGGCTTCTCTGGTTGCCTCAGAGATGTGAGTTTTAAGATGACTGACGGCCCCTCAGAGGAATGGCAGTTTCTGAACTGGACAAAAGTCACAAAGAAGGTGGCAGCGTATGAAAGCTGGGAGGGATGTCCTCTTCAAACTGTGGACGGAGCCCATTTTCTGGGTCATGGTAGGATGTTACTGACTGCTTTTGATTGATTTCTTTGTGTCATGAGGACAGTGTGCGTCATTACTACATTTTACATAGCTAATATGTAACACAAAACATAATACTGTGATGTTGAATCATCTGGTAGCAGCAGCTGGAATGAAAAGCTCTGTGGAGTCAAGCTGTGTTCAGATACAACTTTAAATGATTTTTAGTGCCCCTAATACACTGACAGCACTGTATATCTTAATAAGATGCTTGCTGCTGATGCTGGTGATAATGAGATGGTTTCATGTTGATAAATATGATGATAAGTTAATTGGCCTCTGTGTGAAAGATCAGGTTCATTAGTGTACATTTCCTCCATTATTGCTTCGTAAAAAGGCTTTCTCATCCCATCTTCTATTTGTCTGTCACTTCTGAATGTATGACAGAACATTTTAACCTTAGACATTTCACACATTTAAAATTAGACGCATGTTCTGCCGGTGAAATGGCATGTGGTAGCCAGTTATTTCCTCTTTGTTTCAGGTTACTTGGAGTTGGACGCGAGTGTATTCGGTGGAGGACAGGACTTTGACATTTCTATGGATTTCCGAACAGACCAGCTAAGCGCACTTTTGCTGTTTACATACAACACGCAAGCTGAAGACTACATGCTGGTGAGAACATATTTAAAGTTATTATTTGAATATTAGAAATACCCAAATGAAACTTGAGAGTAAGACAACACAGGATACGTTTTTGAGATTTTGTCTACTGGTGTGTATTTTTAGGTGGAGCTAGAAGCGGGTCTTCTGTCCTTCATTCTCGCCGCTGAAGGTCATGTGATTGAACTCAGCATGTGGGTGGGGCTTAGCTACTGCGATGGAGATTGGAAACAGTTGTCATTGGCGAAACGCGGCTCACTCATCTCTGCTGCCGTCGATTACTGGGCCGAAGAAACGAGGGGAGTGGGAGGGACAGCGAGGCTAAGAGTTGATTCACCGCTTTACGTGGGGGGCGTGCCAACAGAGCTCATACATCCTGCTCTGGACAGCCGAAGTCACAAACACGGTGAGATAAATAACAATTGCTTTTCCCGCATTAAAGATGGCAGATGGTCAACCAAGAAGAAGTGTTTTAAACTTGTTGTTTCCACATGTATGCTATCCTGCAGCTCGTCCAATATGCCGTTTACTTGCTTTGGGGCTCCTTTGAGAGTATATACAGTGCAGTGAAGAAGTATTTGCTCCCTTCTTGGATTCTCAAATACATTTTCACGGCACTGTAAGTATTTGTAGGTCATGTTTGCCTTATCTGTAACTTGCCCGCTTTTCTGAAGCTTATCTGAAGAAATGACTGAACAAACCAGGAGTCACGTTGAGCTGAAACTGAACTAAAATTTAAGAGCTTAATAAATTCAGCTTCATTTCAAACACACTGGTGCCGCAATTTTCTAAGGCAGGGAAATTGACTGAGTTTGCGGTGTGAGGATAACAAGTGTAAATTTTAGAGTGAAGCACAATAGTGTTCATTTAAACAATTAAAAATGTATAGAGTTTTCACAAAGAAAACATGCACTCTTCTCACATTCTATCTCTTCCCCTGTTCTGTTTCTACTCTCTTTCTCCTCTCTGCTCTCTTTCCTTTTCCAGGCCTCGGTGGTTGCATAAGGGGTCTTACCATACGAAGTGATGAAAGAAACCCTCCTGTCAGTCAAAGTGTTAATCTTGCTATTGCCTCACACCGTTCTGTGAGAGTCTACTTAGATGGCTGTCCAACCAGTGAAAGCCGGTACAACTGCAGAGGAAACGATTCAGTGTTGGTCTACAATGGGAGGAAGACACAAGCCACAGATTCTAGTCTGCAACCTTTCTCTGGTAACAATGCACAGCACACGTAGCATTACACTGACACAGAAACAGCACTCACTTGAAGAGGAAGTGTGGAACTCCGGCAAACTTTCAATACTTATTATTTTTTTGAAAGTAGCATTACAGTGATTGGCTGTCCTCAATTATCAGATAAATAACAACACATGGCGTTGAAGCTCTAGTCTCTGCTGCAAAAGCCAGTCCAAAAGGTTATTTAATGAACAAGCACAAACAGCAGTTGATATTATTATTATTAGAGGGCAGTTAAAGATAAGAGTTTTATAAGTATTTACTGTATTATCAGTAGGATAAAATTCTGAAGCGAAGATTTCTTGTATATCACTAAAAATATCTAGATTGCAACACAAGCACCAGATCCACCAGCCAGCCAGTTTTCATCCTGAGTGCTACTGAAGTTCAGCACTTACTTTTCAGATGACTTTTTACTCCTAGACAGCTTTTAATAGGGTGAATATCAAAATACATATGCATCATTTTTTTTTTTCATTGTGTAATACATGCAGACAGGACTGTCAGGCAAATTTTGCAGCTTTGACATATTTGCATCACACTGTAGTTACTAGCAGCTTTCTACGTCTTCGTGTTCTCAGAGCTTACACCACTGATGTTAGTATGCTTCAACATTTAGCTTCTGACAAAGACGTGAACACGAGCTAACCATCTGAGAAGTTCATGTATACTTTACAGCAGGAAATTACATCACATTAGAGCTGGGAACATGGTAGACAATGTTTTGTGTTTGTTATTTAAATACATTCTCCTCCCTGTCCCATGTGCGTCCCCATTCTCCTGTGTGCAAACACATACCTTTTCAGAGTACCTGTACAGGTTTGTGGCCCTGGCTGCAGGAGGCTGGGCTGCAGGACCTTGGCAGAGAGGACGCAGCCGAGGCAAAGGTACAACATCTCACATCTCAATGATGGTAGCTGGTGGGAGTTTCCATGTGTTATCAGGCTACTATGTTCACAGCCAAATATGATGATGTTGATAATAAACATGACTGTAGCACACAAGCACAGTCCACTTTGTGCACAGTATCTTTTATTCTATCACACTTTAATCTGACACTCTCTAATAGTGTAAGAGAAGGCGCTTATTACAAAGCCTCAGGTCTTGTGTGTTTGTGTGCATGTTTGTTCAATGGGTGTTGGAATTAGATTTTTATTTGCTAGCAAAATGTACAATTTTGCCCTAAATAACCAAAAGAGGAACTTCATATACTCATGCTGGCACATTCAACGAGGAGTATTCAATCTGCTCTCTTTGTTTAACTTTCTTCTATCGAGTTTTCCTTTGATGTTAAGAGATTTTCCATGTAAAACCGCCGCTATCTTGTACAGTATTTGAGACTTATCCAAAGCCAGTGATATTACATGTGCCTGACTGTATGAGAGATTGATAAGGCCTCTATAAAGGGCATCACAGTAAAAGGCTGTTAACCCAGAATGGCCTGTGTGGTCCCTTGTGTAATATAAAGCTGCTCGTTAGTAGTGAACGATACACTGGTAGGTCTCAGTACACCACGCTATGACCAAAGAGAAGGATGGAGGAGAAGCAGGGAGGGAGGAAGTGCTAAAAACATTAAGAACTGAAGGGAAAAGAGGAGGATTGGGGAGGGAGGGGGTAAAGACTGAGAGGAAATGTGGAAGGAGGGAAGAGTCAAAAGAAAACGATGGACAGCTAAAAGGGAAAGGGTAGGAGGAGATGAGGAAATATGCAAGGTGAGTGGGTAATAAAGGGAGGAGGGAAAAAATAGATAAAAACGAGAAGGCATAACAGTGGCTGAAGTGGGGAGGGAAGGGGAGAAAATAGCCGGGATAGGGAAGTTAATGACTGACAGAAGAAAAACAAAAAGAAGTCACAGGAAACAGAGCATGAAGCAGCTCATCGGTGGTGTGTTATTTTATGACTTTATATACTTCATGTACGTATGTTTGCTCCACAAGAATATGTCTTTGAGTTCCTCTTTTTGAGTGTTTGCACTGGCGGCCAGTTCACTCTTGGACTAAATCCCAGATACGTGAGGTTGTGGACGGATGTAAAAGAAAGAATGAGTGGAGACAGAAAAATGAAGGTGGCAGTAAGACAGACAGAGACAGAGAAGGAGGGGAACGGAGATGGACCATCCAGAGCTGCTGAGGGTGTCAGAGAGAGAAATAAGGGGAGTGCTACAGAGAAGGAGGGAGGCTGATTGCTGTGAAATATAGCCCAGAATGAATGGCTGGCTGTATTAAATCAGTGCTGAAAAAGTTACTACTCTCATAAATACTATTTATGCTAATGGTGAGGTATGATTTACTGGGCCTATTAAAACACAGAGAGATGGGGGAATGCTTTTTCTTTAATCTCATGTGCTCCTGACCTGTTGTTTTGCTTTTTTTTTTTCACATGTATATTTCTGTTCAGCTTTTATGTGATGTGTTTCTTTAGACATTTTCTCATCCTGATGTAATTTCTGCTTTTCATTTTTCACACTCTCATTCTTTTTTCTTTGCTTCTCTTATTTGGTGTATGATGTTTTTATTAATTGCATGTGATTGGTTTTATTTTGTTGCCTATATTTTTTATGAATACTTTCCTGCATCGACCCATCATATTATCCTCTCATCTTGACACTTTTTTTTTTTCTCTCTCTCTGTCTCTCTCTACTGTAGTGCCTTCGTCTGTACCACCTCCTACCACAGTGCAGAGCTTCGACGGCTTCAGTGCCAAGGTGAGCTGGGTGCCGCCCGCTGGTGACATCAGAGGGCTGATTGACAGATACGAGCTGAAGGCCTACAACAGAGACCATCCAGAAGCACCGCCCATCACAGCCACGTACCTGGCTAATGGAAATTTCACAGGTAATCTTTGATAGTGTAAATATTACTCAAGCTTCTAATCTCTTTTTAGGAGAAAACTGAAAAGCCTTCTTCATATGCATTAGATTACTTCTTTTTTAAACCCATTTTACCACATGCCTTACTCACACTTTAGCCAGCTTAAGGTTATTATTTACATGTTTTTTACTCCTTGCACTACTTTTTGCACGACTTGGATTGGGTGCCAAACCGCAATGACAATAAAGTTGAATCCAGTCCAATCTAATCTATTAAAAAGACAGCTAGCTCTTCTCTGCAAAACAAAAAGTGACAAACATCACAGGGAGCATAATGTGACACAATGATAGATTATGAAAACTTTAGCATTTTGTTGTTCGAGTACGCTTACTGCAGCTGATTTCTTCCTGCCTTCTTGCGATACCCGTAAGGTCATTTTGGCCCTTAGCGAAAACACATTCACGCTGCCTTTTTCACTCACTTTCCTCCTGTCTTTCATACAAACACCGACTGTCCCAGGCAACCCTGTTAATGTCTCCTTGGCAGGTCCCCAGCTTTAGAAGACTGTCTCCATTTGGAACAAGACACTCAGGACTACCCCAATGATGTCATACCCTGGCATCGCTCCTTTTCTCTCTCTCCCTCTCCCTCTCTGTTGCTCACTTTTCGATCTTTCTTCACTTCATCTTTTATGATGATGATGATGTCTGCGTCCGCTGCTGCTATTCGTCCCCCTTCTCATCCACGCTGCCATGTCTCTAGGCAAATATGAAGATGAGCTCTCTGTCTCCGTCTCTCTCAGTGTCTCTCTCGCGGCTCCTCGTTCCCTCCCCCCTCTCTTTGCCAGACATTAAGTCCACCTCGATAAGGCTTCTTCTTAATTTATGATGGCCTCGACACCTGACTGCAGAATTACACCAATGGCTAAAAAACACAGAAAGCAAATGAGGGTGTAATGGCAGCGGAGTGGGGCCCTGGCCCCTAATTGAATTAAAAGACATGGGTAACGGTGAGAGAGAGCGAAAGGGAGAGAGCAAGAGGAAGAGACAAGTGCAGGGTGATTGGACACAGAAGGTGGGGAGAGTTGAAGGGGGTGGAGGAGAAGGGAGGGGGATGTAAAAGAGTGACTTAGGAAATACAGAGAGGAGTGGAGAGGGGCCAAGACGGCGAGGACAAAAAACATCAGAGAGAGACGACTGAGGCTTTACAATTAGAATAGACCGTCTTTGTTTGCCAAACACAGTAAATTTGCTTAGCAACAGCAGCACATAGAAACAAGTAAAGCATTTAAATTGCACCACTGAAGCATATTGGTGCAGACTTCAGCAGTGCACTGAACACACGTTTATAGGAGACAATAAAAGGCATTTAGCCAGGTAAGGCAGGTTTGGCACAAAGGAATGTTAAAGGATATAGGTCTACTTTTTTTTCAAGTTATTCTTAGCCCTTTGAACTCCAAGCAGTTTCTGGGTGTTTCCTTAATCCTGTCACACTTTTAGTCACTGTGGGCTCATTTTTTACTGCAGTATAAAGTCCTGCACCTCTATGGAAACAGTGCAACTATCCCTAGACGTAGAGAGAACTCAAAGATGTCTTTTGTGCTGTATGATAAAGTTACGATGTCATAAATTATAAAAAAGTGAAAAGCAAAAGTTGAATTACTTTAGTATTCATTTTACAAACATGATAAAAACCTGGAGTTAGCGTGTGCAACGTGTTCCAAGTGCCTCCAGGTGTTACCAATCCTGTGGAAAATGGTAACTCGACACATTATGGAAAATTTACGACCTTTCTCCGATCTTGAAATCTGAAAATGAATTTTTTTCAGTTTTTACAATTTTGGGCTTTGACAAAAAGAGACATTGTGGCAATTTTACTAAATATAATACATCTTTTTAAGGGCCCAAAGGGTTAAAACTGTACTTTTATGGCTATCTGTGTGTTGCAAATATGCATTCTGACACACAGCTGGCTTAGCAAAATCAAGTGAGCATTTTCCAAAGTTATTTTTTTGAATAAAATTCCTTCTGTCTGTGTTCTCCACCGCTATTCCTGACTACCATGTTTATGTTCTTCTCCAGGTGTGCTGTCGGGTCTCACTCCATCCACTCGGTACATCGTCACTGTCAGCGCCTGTGGTCCTGTTAGCTGCACCGAGAGTCTTTACAACGACAACGATTTGAGATCGAGTCTCACAACCCCGGAGGAAGGTAACAAACACACACACAGACACACTTCTAAACACACTTAAACTCTCATCTCATCTACTTAGGGAGATTTTTAGCGCTTAAAAGGAGAGAAGATGAGAAACACATACAAGGCAGAATTGAATAACCAGGAGCAGGGCGAAGGAGAATGATTCTGGTGGCTTCATAAGGAAAGACAAAAATGGTTAAAGAATGAACCAAACAGCAGCTGAATAAAAGGAAGGTAGCACAGAGTCGCCTATTTCTTATCATGGAGGTGTATGAGGAAAGTTGAAGAGAAAAAGGGAGATTTTTTTTTCATATGTTCGCCGCTACATTAATCTGTGTTGGACTAACTGGCCTTGTTGGGGAGATAATGTGACGGCAGGGGTCAGTACAGAGACAGCAAAAATCAATCTGAAGTAAAAGGAAAAAAAACAGATTACTGTATTGATTCTCACTGAGCGCAGAGTTAAGACACTGAACCATGTTAGGGACACTAGGAAAAGAAGAATTATGTAGAACTCTCTATTGCCGAAGTCTGTCTTCCAAACATTCACAAACACATAACGTATAGACACATTTTCACTCACTTATTCTTAAATACAGGCACCTTTTTTTCCCCACAAGATCAAGGAACATAAGATCATAAAATTTTCACTTTTTCTCCTCCAGCGTGCAGTCTTTTGAAAAGTTACCCAAAGCCTTGTCAGTGTTGAATGTCACATGAAATTTGATTAATTATTAATCTGTGACATTTGAGGTTATAGTATGATAAGCTCTATAAAAGTAAAACTTGTTACAGTTTGTTTCACTGCTAAGGTATATCCTTTGATATAGTAATGTTTTGATGTTGGTAAAAAAATGTGTTGCATTTTTACAATACTGTTTCAATATATGTGTAACACACAGTATATTTGTGTTTTCATGTGATTTTAGCTCCAGAAGCTGTATTCCCTCCAGCTGCAGTGTCGTCCCCCACAGCTCTCTATGTTTCCTGGGAACCTCCAGCAAAGTAATACACACTCTCATCTATCCCATCTTTATGTTAGCTCGTACTATATATACATGTGTACCTTGTAAATACACACCTTATCCTCTCTTATAGAACTTTCCCTAATGAAAACATGTTATTATAAATGAATTATTTTAATAATTTCTGACCTACTTACTTACAAGAGAACATGTGAAATGAAGATGAGCATTTTCGCAAACTGAATGATGTTGTGTAACAGTGATACTTTTTTTTTCACCTTGAATAAGCATGCGCCGATTGAACCCAGCATCCAATTTAACATCAAAATAGCGTATGATGTATATACCTTCATAATATTACCCTCATTTTACTTTTTTTGTTCCAATGATAGGCCCAATGGAGGCATTGCAGAGTACCTCCTCTATCACAACGACCAAACGGTCTACAGAGGAAAAAACAGACAACACAACATCACTGGTAAAGAGCGGCGAGTGTGTGTGTGTGTGTGTGTGTGTATGTTGTGTGTGTGTAGCTGTGACTGTGGAGAGATGGGGCCTCGGTGTAAAGAGAAGGGGAAGAGTGAAGAAAAGCAAAATGGAGTGGGGGATTAGCATTTGAAAGAGGAAAGAGTGTCTCAGTCCTTACCAAGGGAATAGCACTTTGAAAAAGGAGGCTAAACACACACATGAAAATGAAGCGGCGGAGAAACAAAGAAAACTAAACATTAGCGCACATGCATACGCACAATTTGCTTTGAAAGCTTTCACTAAAGAGACCTAAAGAAGGTATGAAACACATGTCACACCGCTGAGACTAGAGTGCTTCACCAGGATGCAAATAGACACGCGCACACGCAAGACACACTCTCGGCGGAGCGTACGCCGACACGTTGTGTGCAGGGACGTACGCAAACTCACATATGGGCACATACACAGGAGAGCCATCTTATATGGCATTTTATATGAGCAGAATAGATTATCACTTATTTTGATTTTACACGCACGGTCACATGATTTGCAACACATCACAGCGGCCAACAGTGCACGTGTGTGTCTTTGTAAGTTAATGAAGGCATGAGAGCACATATCATCCATGCTGGGTTAATAATGCAGAGTGTCTGATGTTCACAGTGATTGGAAGGATTATGGACGTTGTAATTATTCAGTATGGCAAGAATAGATTGTGTTACGGAGAGTGAGATGGCAACAGTGGGGCAGATGGAGAATAGTTTTGAAACAGAGATAGACCCTGAAAGAGGAGCGACAGTCAGGCGGCAGCGCTAAAAGGAGAGAGGGGGTGGACGCTACTGAGTTCATGTGAGTTTTCATGCCTCTCTCTGTGTGTTTGTGTCACAGGTCTCGGTGTGTACTCCACCCATGTCATGGTACTGAGTGCATGCACCTCAGTGGGCTGCACCAACAGTTCACAAGTTACAATGCTGACCTCACAGCTTCCTCCTGGGCCTCTACGAGCTCCGACTCTTACCCCGCTAGACTCTCGGACTGTTTTTGTGGAGTAAGTTCACACCCTCACATGGGCATTGATACATGTTGTGCATGTGTAAATAATGACAGAACACTCAGCTGCTGCAGTGTCAGGTCTGTGTAGTGCAGAATAGGCTGGGGACACGTGCTGACTTACACACAGGACATTCGTTGTAGGCTTATGAAGCTGTATGACACAACACTCAGTCATGTATAACAAAGAAACTTCACTAAAGCCATCTTTGAGCTGCAAGAACAGCTGTATGTCAGCTATCTGACTGAAATACAATGTGGAGAAAAGGACGTGTTTTAGCATCACTGGAATTTAACCTTTCACCTTTAGAGGGACATAGAACATAGATCTCTGCACTTTTTTCCATCATGTTCATGTTCAAATATTCACAGTTTTTGTTTTTGTGTGCATAAGAATCTTAATGATAGATCTTAAACTGAATGTGTTTGGCAGACTTATCTTTTGTCTCGTCACCTGGGAGCCTCTAAATAAACAACAACAGTGTCGCAGAGTAATACCGACAATTTCAAGCGGAAGCAGTGATGACATTCGGTAACGCTGAAAGACAAATCTGCAGGTCGGAAGTCAACGTTTTGTAAGAGAAGTAAAATGTGAAATAACTACTCCAGAATTATTGAAAGTTAAAACATACTGACAAAAGATTTTCCCACAGAAGATCGTGTTCAGGTCCTTGTAGAAGTCGTTGATGTGCAGCTGTAGTTGGTAGACATTTGACAGCATTAAAAAGAAATGACTTGGTGTAACACAGCATCCATGAGAGGAAGGAAAATATATCAAACCTTAAGCGTTCAAAATGGTTTTCAACAACATATTCACCAGTGTGTGTGTGTGTGTGTGGGAAGGTGGTGTATTGCCTTGTTAGCACATTGGTAATAGGTAGAGGTTGAGAGATCATACCTGGTCAATACCACTCTGTTGTGTCTGTGAGAAAAGCTGAGAAAAGTGTGTGAGAGAGAGAAAACAGCTGTGAAAAAAAAAAAGACAGACGAAGAGAAAGAGGGGGAGAGAGAGATAAATTGTGGGTTGTAAAGGAAAGAACGTAGGGATGAATGTCTAAAAATGTCTGAAAGGAAAGGAGAGAGAATATGTGAGAATGAGGGTGAGAGACTGTGAGAAAGGTTGAGGCAGGCTGCAGGATGCGAACAAAACAACATCAGCAGATTTATTCCCTGCCCTCACCTAACACTACCTGACTCAAACATTCATACACAGACTAGCAGACACAGGAATGCACACTGTCGGACATGTGCACAGTCACAGATACTCAAAAACGTGACGTGATCAGGACAGGTCTGGAGCTACCTTGATGAACTGACACAATCCAAAGTAAATTCATTGACATCCATGTGTTGTTAGTAGTTATTTGATGGTACTGGTGGAAAACAGCATCTGCACCAGAAAAAACAAAAGTTACAGAAAGCGAGGCGACTGTAACGCAGAATTCGAACACACTTCATTTCAAATGCGCATTTTTAACGTTTAACATGCCTAAAAAGCACCCGGCTGTTTCGCACTAATTTCATAACACACTTTTAAAAGCAATGGTTTTCTAAAACCATTACCGCAGTGAATTATGATACAGATTATTACAACTCCCCTTTGATTTAGTTTTTCAAAAGTGGACATACATCACACTGCCAATCGACAGCATATAAATCTTATAATAAATGTGATAGATTAGCCACAGTGGCTAATTGTGTGCTAACACACACTCATCAGTCATTCAAAAACTGGCTTTTAATGGGAGGAACCAAGAAAGGAATCCATCACTTTTTAAAATGGCCTCCCTCTGCTACCATGCCAGGAGGGCTGGGCTACTCTCTGGGATTTGTAAGAATTGCAGGACAATTTATTTTAAAAAAATAGTTTGGTGGTCCTTTGTTTATGACTTATTTACAACCTGGGTTATTCTTAAAATCATAGGATACTCCATCAGATAGTTTTAGCGTATCATTGTCCATCAGAACTCATCTGTTAAGCCCTGGAGCCTCCGTGTTTCAAAACAGTGACAACATTTAAATAAACGCAGATTTTCTTTTGACTGCATCTCTTTTAGCTTGAACATCTCATCAACAGGCACAAATCACATCCTGCTTGTACAGACAGCAGACAGACTGCAGTTCAGCAGCTCCCCGTCCACTCAGAAGACACGGTACAATAAATGTTCAGCATTAATTAACTAGACAAAAACTGGATTTTGTTCTGTACATTTCCTACCAGCCTCGCCATTTTAATATTTTGTAATGGATAGTCGACACATTCCTGTTTCTAAAACTGTCTCTGGTCTTCTCCCTCTCTCTGCTGGGGATGACCTTCCTGTTCTAAATATAGAAAAGGAGACACCTCTACCTGACAAAGGAAGCTGTGTGTACAGTGTGTGTGTGTGTGCGTCTGTAAGGAACCACAGCTTGGCTTTGTGTTTTCGTCTACTCGCAGATGGAAACACAGTGATAAAAGCACACACGTGTCTGCGCGCACTGACATGCAGATACACAAAGCGATCTGATGCAGTGATTGGACAATGGGGCTGCCAAGGAAGCCAGCGCATACCGGTGTTTCACTCTCTGTCACGATCTTCTTTTATTTTTTCAGCCGCCGTTGTACAAACCTGTGCATATACCATCAATGTATACATACGATTTTAGAGGTAGTAGAATTTTTGCCGATTGTAGATAATAAACAGTAAGTTGATGTGTGCAACCAATTAGATCTCAGCACTCTTTGATCTTAATACAGTCCTTATAAAAAGGATTCACCCACCTTGGAAGTTTTCCCCTTTTTCCTTATTTAAATATTGAATCATGGTCAATTTAATTTGGCCTTATTGGCAAGAATTTATAAAGATATGTTCTTTCACATCAAAGTGAAAACAGATTTTAGTCGTGTCAAGTTTATTTAAAACAATATATAAAACAGACTATTATTGAGTGTTGGAATAAAAACTTTCAAGGTACCTTTTATAGGCACTGAGCATAATATTTAAAACAGTAGAAGGAGTGTATATTTAAATCGTAAGACCTTTTATCATAATGTTACGCTAATATAAGTCACAGCTAAATATGCATGTGCACCACAAGTAAGATGTATATGAACCGAAGCAGTGGTGTGTCTCTTTTGTGGGGGTTTTCTCAGTTTTAGTGCCATTTTAATAAGACATACACTATAGCAGGCTTGAGTTTACCAGGGAAAAAACTTGCCTGTAGTATAAGTTGGTAGTTTTGGTGTGTTGAGAGGAATACTAAAGGTTAAGTAACATCAGCCTTACAGTTAGTCAGATAATTAGGGGATATTCTGACAATGTATTGCATATAGTCCACTCTGAAATACCATAAAGGAGGATGATAAAGTAATGTTCTAGTAGTACATTTATTTTCACTCTCTGCTTATTCTTCTCTCTCTTTCCAGGTGGTCAAGTCCCGCTCAGATAAATGGCGTTTTGGAGTTTTACGCCATCTTCCTGTCACATGACGGTGCAGAGCCCGTGCTGGCCTATAACAGCTCTGAACTTTTTGAGGACCACACACTCCGCAACCTAACTCCTGGAACAACTTACACCATCACCCTGGCTGTGAGTTCTGTGCTCCGTCTTCTTTTTTTTTTTTCAACTTTAAAGTCACAGCCATCCTTACATTCATTTGTGTGTGTGTGTGTGTATGTGTCAGGCCTGCACAGGAGGCGGGTGCACATTAAGCCCCCCAAGCCAGGCTCAGACTGAGGAGAGCACCCCAGAGAATGTCCCTGCACCGCTGGTCACCCCTTTGTCCCCACATGCACTCAACGTCAGCTGGACTCCTCCTGACACTCCGAATGGTGAGAGGGTGCACACTTCCTCATACACAGATAGATACCCAGCCAAAAAAAAAAAAAAAATCAGTTATGCATAAACATTTATCAGAAGTGAGTATAATGTGAGATTTGAACTAAATACATATAAACACAAACAAGCTGTCAATCATTCGTCCAATGTTTTTTTTTTTAATGACATTTTTCTAGCTATAGTGAATTGATTTGAAACCAAGAACAAATAACACATTTGGAAAAAGAGCGGCGATATCCCGATGAAGATAACCGCACGTGACACGAGTTGACCTGTAGAACTGAATTCAGTTTGTTGATATTTACTGTAATCGCAGCCTGTGCCAGAACTCACAGACATGAAGACCTGTACAGTGCACGGTTCAAGGATGCTGTCCATGTTACTGTGAAACAGGGCAGCGTTTCCCTTTGTGTGAGGAGAATCAGATGAGTCTGCAAGAGACACAGATAAAACAGGTAGAGGAAAAGAAAAAAAGGGAAACAGAAATAGGAACTAAAAGGAGAGGGCATAAAGGACTCAGAAAGAAAGGGGAAAGAGACAGGGTGAGAGAACAAACAATTTGAGATCGAGACTAACAGCGACCGGGAGTGAGAGGGCAGTGCTTCGCCGAGCTCCTTTAAGTGGATGAAAAGTGCTCCCTTTTGACTGAAGAGAGAACTGCAGGCTGGAAGCACATAGACTCACAGTGACTGCTTTTCTCTCTCAGTTTTCTCTGTTCTTCTTGCCTTCTTTATCTAATTTAGCTGCACAACAGTTTTAATCTGTTACACAGAGCTGGACCAAGGTGTTTGTCACATTTATTGGATGTTTACTTGGAATCCAACTGGATTGAGACTGAGTGATTTAAACTTTTCAGAAGAAGAGTTTCCTGCACAATACGGTGTAATTACAAAATATTCTCTTAAGTTTTCTGTAAGTAATTGCAAGTAGTGAGCCATAATCAATCGGTATGCGTCTATCTGTGTTGCTGGTAATACATCAACATTTTGATGTATTTAAATTCATACATACGTCATAATCTTGCTAAAGGGAAGGACCACATCTTCCTTTCACCTTGTTTTAAACTCTGTTTCAGTGAGATATACGCTGTGTATGTTAAATCTGAGTTCAAAGTAAATCTTTTAAAAATACCTCAGAAAAAAAATGAAACATGGTTCGTCCCATGTTTTAAGGGTATCGATATAACTTCTGCTTCACCCGATTGAGCTGGTTGAGGATCTTGGATGCACTTCTTCAACCTTCAGCCAATGTTTGCTGTTTATTTGTTTTTTCACAGGTAATGTACATTAATCAGCGTCACTGTAAACGTGCCAGTGTAGGGTGAAAAGCTTTCTGTAATAAAGGCACAAAAATACCCTAAAAATACTTTAAAAGGGGCAGCGAAACGTAGAATTTTGAAATTTGCACGAACTGTGTAAAGCACATTCCATACGTCAAGCAAAATAGATGCTCTTCTGTGTCTTAGTAAAACTTTCAAAGGAAGAATTGTGTATTATTTGCAACTAAAACACTGACATGAATTATCAAGGACTTTATTAACAAATAGTATATCTCATGAATCCAAATTAATTAAGCGATGTGAGGATTTCCCACCCCATTTCACAGTCTCCAACATACAACGCACTGGCACATATTATCAAATGTTACTGTCATGCTCGTTAAAGTATGTGTAATTCCATAACGTGTGTGTGTGTGTGTGTGTGTGTGTGTGATGTGGATCATGTGTGTTTTACGCTTAATGCCACATGAGTGCATTTTGCACCATAAACCCTGTGATGTGTGTGCATATTAGCCTGGATAAATTACTTAAAGCTTTTCTCATCTGATGACAGAAATTTATAACAAGGGAGACACTTAATCATGATTACCCGATTATCTCATGCTTAAAAAGCTTTAATTTTTGCTTTAAAAGGAAGAAGAGCTCAGTGGCTTTTTTTTTTTTTTTCATTGAATCCTTTCTTTTTTTTTTTTTAATATAAATGGATGGCAACAATGACGATGGCGATGGTTCCAGAGGAGTGAGATCCTGTGTTATTTTTCTCTCTCTCTCTCATCCTCTCTCTCTCTCTTTCTCTCTCTCTCTCTCTCTCTCTCTCCCCCTTCTCCCCAATTCCGCAGGGATTTGTGGGGGATAATCCTCTCGGGGATTAGGTCGGGGCAACACGCAGACAAAGAGGGGAAATAAGCCTGTTATGCATTCGCTGCTTCATTTCCCAACCTGTCTTTATTACAACCTATACTGATATGGGCTTATACACACACACACACACACACACACTCACACAAGCACATACAGATGTCCGCACACACACACACACACACACACACTCACACGCATGTGATTGGCCACATTAAGAGCTTCCCAGATGTAGCTTGCGTCCGTGGGGTTTTTGTGTCTTCATTTCCCTGATAGGTGTGTATATCTGTATTGAGCAATAATAAAACCCACACATGATTAAAGCAGAATAGACTCTTAGTTCTTAGCACTGATCTTTTGAGCCCCCTGTATGCATTTTTATTAAGGAAAAGCACATTTGTCACCGTGCTGTTTCATTTTTTTTTTTTTTATTAGGTGGGTGTAATGTAATGTAATTATTGTGCTGATGTATGTGTGTGAGCATGTATGTGTGAGCTCCCATCTAAATGTGTGTCTTTGTGCATATGTGTGCGTCTGTGGCATGTGCACCTATTTGCACCCTCATTTCTGTGTGTGTGTTCACTCTAGCACTACTGTCCTTCTCAGGGCCTTTATCCTCCTAACGCCTATGGTTACATTTGTCATTTCGGTGCTGTTTTCATCATTGGACCACTCTAGGACACACTGACTGGCAGGTCTGGAGCCCTTAAGTCGGTTTTCATTTGCATTGTAATCCAAGTGACCCAGACCGCATCCCAGTATAGAAAAGCTCACGTTGTGATTGTCTGGACACATTCCTTTAGTATTTAAGTGGCCAATGCAAACCAGTTGTGAATACTACCCCCTCCCCTCCAAAAACAGTATTTGGACATGTTCTGAAAATCTGCTGAACATCTTCTGCGAAAGTGAATGTGTGGCGTTGCTGAATGATCAAAGAAAGTGAACGTTTTCTTCGGACTTGGACACAGGTGGTTCAGGGCAGAGAATGCAGGCAGTCACATGGAAAGACAATGTGGTGCTGTGCAAAGTAACTCATGGACACAATAGATGCTAAAACGGAGGACAGCTCCAGATGTTAGTACCCTGCCATTCCCTCTGTATCAATAAACTGCCTGCTTTCATCATTTTTATCTTTGTCCTCTATGTGCTGCATGTCATAATCAGACGTGTCCTTTTGACAGGCATTATAACCAGCTACGGTCTTTGGCTGGATGGAGTCCTCATCTTAAACTCCAGTTCCTCCCAGAGGTTCTTCGTTGTGGAGGGACTCTCTCCGTGGAGCCGACACGTTCTCAGGCTGCAGGCCTGCACAGCACAGGGCTGTGGCAAAGGACCAATGGTCAGTGAATCGCTCACTGGAAGACACACACACAGTCGCAGAAAATTGCAAGATACTTTGTCATTGAAGTGTTTGTTATACTAACTCAAGATTACTTTTTAAATGTATGGAGAAACTTTCTGTTTTGCTATCAGAGCTTACTTCTCAGACTCTTGCTGTACAGTATTTCCCCCATAATCTGTAGTCGCAACCAAATGCATACAATACATAAAACTCTTCTACAATAGAAATCATTGTTCTTCAAACCAAAATTAGGTAATTATAGCAGCAAAAGCCTCATAAAACCCTTTCTTCAGAAATCATGTCACGTCAGCCGGTGAAATAAAACAGCCAAAACAGAAAAATAGATATTTTCGTGAAGCGGATTATTGCTGTAACTAACACACAAAAACAGGGGCCCATGTGGGAACGGCGCCTCAGACATGTACGACATTGTGTGTGTTGTGTGTGCATGTGCCTTGCGTGTGCGCGTGTGTCACCGGGCGTCATAAAGGTGATCGATTTTCTCGGCTCAATAACGAGGGTTGGCGTGGCGACAGTGACATTTGGTAGGAAATGCCACTCCATGCTCAACGACGTCTCAGACGACAGGCCATATTTTGGGGCATTTTTCCAATACAGACGCCATGTTTAGTCAAACACCAGGAGAACAGCTGACACAGCAGAACAAGAGGAGAGGAGGGTGGGTCGGCGAGCGGGGTAAAACAGGATGAAGAGGGAAAAGAGGAAGAGATGACAGGATGGGTGGGAAAAAGGAGAAGAAAGGAGTCGGGGGAAGGAGGGAATTTAGGGGATAAAAGAGCAAAATGATGAGGATGGAGTAAATGGTCAGAACAAAGTGAGAGATGAGGTGGAAAGGATGCAAAGGGCAGCAGAGGAGAGGGTAACAGGAGAGCGGGACTGGAAGAAATGAGACAGAAGAAGATTGCAATGGTGGAAAGAGAGGAGTAGATGTGAGTGGAAAACATGAAAGGAATGCAGCAGGAGAGGAAGAAAGAAGGAAGAGAATGAGAAACCAGAGGCAGGGATAATGCAGACCAGCTGTGTGTAGCGGTTTCATTTTAAACTGTTAAATTTTAACGTCATAAGTAATCCACTCAGTGAAATGTATCACCATGATTATGACCCTTTTCAAAGAGGGGCAGATTTTATTATATGTTTTTATATTTCACATATAGCATTTGGATGGATGAGTGTGAGCAGAACTGCAGTTAAAAAAGGATAAAATGCGTCTGTGGTTTGTTTGTGCTCCATGTCTGTTCGTCTGTGCATTTAAACATAAGAGTGTTTGTGGGTTTTTTTCTTTCAATCAGGTGGAGATGCGTACATTAGAGATGGCCCCAGAAGGCCCCATATTGCTGGAGCTGACCAATCAGAGCTCCAGATCACTCCGAGCCCGCTGGACAGCCCCTCCTAGACCGAATGGGAACCTGAGCTACACACTGTACTGCAAAAGCAAAGGTGACACATGCAGCCATTCTCACCACGTGAACATAAAACCGTAACACACACACACACAGCAGTACACATATACAACTACAACAAGCTGAATATTTACAGGTAATGCACAGTTTTGCATACTTACTAGCCAACAAATGTAGAGTAACATGTACTGCTTTTTTATTTGTATATTTTTAACTTCATTTATACAACGTTTACCCATCGAGCAGACATAAATCTAAGTTGGAAAATGTAGAGACGACTATTGCCAAGTATCCCCTGGCTGTATTTTCACATATTTTGAAAGTGCTCAAAGCCAAACACCAGAATCACTGTAGTTCTGTGAATAAAACATACAGAAATAGATTTGAACCATGAAAATAGTGCTTTGGGTTTCAGCGGCTGACAAATTCTATGACACGTCATAATACAGAGTTTTATGCTGCTTTCCTGTGAACACTATATTATTACCAATTTTAAGCAGTTTTGGGGACTAAAAAGTTTTTTTTTTAAAATGAATAGAACAAGAAGATATGGATATAGGTGGAAACATAAGTACACCCACACAGTCAGACTCCTCAACAGAAAAGCAAACTTACACTGAAAGTCGGGCATGAAATGGGAGGTTGAAAGAAGGAGCAATCAAACCGGAGTGATAAAGAAAAGGCAAGTTTTTTTTGATATTGGCGGGGACTTGAGAGCGAAGCTGATGTAGGAGTGCTGAGCAAAAACAGAAGATGGAAGGAAGAACAAAGAGGAGTGGCAGTGAAACAATAGTATATAGAGAAAGGGGAGATGAGACGCTCATATTACCATAGATGTATTAAAAAAGATTGCAAGTGTAAACAACGACAGACATAAAGAACTACAAAACCGTGGAGAGGACCAACAAAATAGAACAGAAGAGCTGGACATGGAAAGAAAAGAGGAAGAAGGATTTGAACACACACACACACACACACACACACACTCATTCTTTAACTTCAGCATATTCACCAAGTCTCGCCGTCACACACACACACACACACGCAGTCAAGGACTTTGATCTGCGCCTCACAGAGGAACCGACAGATGAAAATGAGTGGAGAGCAGGATAGAAGAGGTGTGGAAGAAAGAGAGGGATGGTGTTTCGCTCTAGTTACCCATAACTCCTTGTTTCTTTGATACAAACTGCCTTCATCAGTTCACACAGAACCCACTTGTGTTTGCGTGTGTGTGTCCATCTAAATGTATTGGATAGGCTTACATAGTGTAATTTTCTGATCCTTTTTCTTTGACTATCCTTGCATAACCTCAATATGGAGGCCTCTCTCTTTTGATCACTCTCACTTAATATCAGACCGTGTTTCTCTCTCGTGAACTCTTTCTCTGTCTTTCTTTTGCCTTTTTTGTACTTTGTATATGTAGAGAGACAGAGAGATGTATAGATGTATATAGTAGGACGACTGCGAGGACTCAAATGAAGAAATGCTCGGCCTTAGACCTGTTTCCTTGTCTTTGTCTCTTAGATGGTGAGACTGTGTTGGACGGAAGTACAGCAGCAGGCATCTGGTTGTCTGTGACTGACCTGCAGCCGTACACTAACTACAGCTTCTGGATCAGAGGGTGCAACACGCAGGGTTGTGTTGAGAGCCTCCCCCTCAGTGTTACTACACCCCCAGCAGGTACTCACACTGATACAATAAAGGTTTTCCCACCACCGCCAGTTCATACCTTACAGATTAGAAATCTTGACACAACTTGTCTTTACAAATGATGAGGTACACGATAATGCTGCAATATTTCCAAACTCCTGAATCTTATTCATCGTTATTGCAATTACCTGTCACTATTGTGCAAATTCATGCCTTAATTATGGCTTAATTATTATGATCTAGTGGTTTCAGAACATACCCAATCCTGACTTGGCAGCTTGTGGTGTATTTTGGCAGTCGGATGTAGGAAACGTTCAAACATACAGTCAGTGTGGGACTGTATCTCAAGTAAACAATTAGACAAAATGATGTGAAATGGCTTTTACTTTTCTAGACTAAGCTAACAGTAGTTAATAATCACATTGTAAATTCTATGTAGCATTATTCGAATGTATATGGTTTTAACTCCCAGTTGGTTGTAAAATCAGAGGTGATGTTTTTGCTTCGGTTTTAACATCCCTGTCTTTTTTTTTTTACTGAATGACTAAATCATGACATTCACATCTCCTAGAAACAGGAGTTTACCTCCTCAGAAGACAACTGAGGATGATAACATGGCCTTTATTATAATAAGACATGTTTAAATTGTGTATTTTCTTAATTAAATGGCTGTAATTGTAGGTTTGTTTCTAACTCTACACACAAGACTTGAACTACGGTAACATTTTTCTCATTACTCTGATTTTAATTGTTATTCTCCTGAACTGTAAAGGTTCATTTTTATAACTTGCTTTGCAAAAAAACAAAAAAAAACAACAGCTATTACTCACAGAAGCAGTAACAAACACAAACACACACATCATTGACTTTACTTGACGGTCTGAACACATATTTCTCATTTACACAGACTGTGTGTGTGCGTGTTTGTAATTGTGTAGATAGAGACTGATTGTGCATACTGATAAATGTCACAGCTGATCAGAGCAGTCTGGAGATAATGGTAACTAAGCAGTAACACACACACACACACACACATACAAATCTAGAAACACACATTTTATCACTTTAGCTCACGTTTTCCAAAAGTGTTGAATACATGCACCTTCGCACACGCCACACCCATGTCTTAGTCAGAGAACAACAAAAGACAGACTTAGGAAAGTTCTGCTGTTCAAGTTCAAAACAAAGGCATAAGAAAGTATAAATTTTAAATACCAGACGTTTCCTCTCTTTCTATCTCTCTTTCTACCTCTGTGCCTCTGGCATCTCTTTAGACTTCTTTAAGGCAAACTGTCTTGATGCGTCCTTGTTCTATGAAAGAACAGAGAGAAGATAGCGGAGCAAGAGACAGAAGAGCAGAGGAGGAGGAGAGCAGAGAGAGAGAAGTGAACATAAAAGTGCATAGTTTAAAACGATTAGTGACACCTCTGATATTGTACCTGCTAACACAGCATGAGAGAGACACAGGCTCACCAACAGTGTGTGTCTTTGTGATGTATGTGTTTTGTGTGTGCATGTCTGTGTGTGTGTCAGAGACAGACATGCACACACTCCGGCAATGACCATTCTGCTCATCTACGACTGGGTCTTCACTGAAATGTAGAATGTCGGGACGGGGATCAGAGGATTTCATGTATTAAAATTCAGCTGTAGATTTGTCTTACTGATCCGGTAATTTATCAATTTTCTTTTTTAGCTGTAGAAACCTGTACGCGCATAAGAACATGAAAAATTAAATCAAATTTGCAATCGTTAAGTTTGCAGTACTTCTAGTTATGGAGTGGCACCAGCTCTGGCTGATGGTACAGTTTATATGAAGCAGATACAGACAGGTTAAACTTGATATCATTAGGCCAACTCATAGTCGAGTCCTGCTTCAAAACTCTTTGTGTTTCTGTCGTCGAAGCTGTCCTTCTATAAAAATAACATTGATAAGAAATAGGACAATAGGGGAAACTGGACATATGAGTAGTGACAACACTGCAAACGGTGTCACAGGTTGGTGGGCCTTAAACGAAAATCATCAAATGACTTATACACACACATGCAAACACACTGACAGGTTGAGTCTTTTGTTTTGTTTTTAAAATATGTGTTTCTGTGTGTGTATTACAACAATGAATGTATATTAGCATGGGGATTCATGTTGCAGAAACAACACTGATATTCTAATTCCACACTAAAAGAGCAGTCTGAGGCTTTTCCTCACATACTGCGTGCGTGTGTGTGTCTGTGTGTGTGTTTGTAAGCCATCTTTAGGATAAGATGTCTGCAGCAATCAGTCATGTCGTAGTGGAACGAGAGCAATGTTTGATTGAAGGGTCACTTTATACATCAGAGGGCCTGCTCTCATTTCACATAGTCAACACTGTGGTCCCTCTGATTTTCTCCTCGTGTTTGTTGTCCTTTCTCTACCTCTCTCTCTCGGCCTGTTTTTTTTTTTTTCCCTCACATCTTCTCCGTTTCCGTTGAGAGCACTGCTATCATACTGAATAAAGATGTTTTTTACTGATTTTCCAACACTAACACTATACTCTTGTGCTCAGCTGGAAAAGAGGCGCACTTTTGAGAGCGTAGGGGTTATAACACTGTGTACGTGTGCATGTGTGGGTGTGAAGGAGAAAGAGACGGCGTGGTTGTGTGTCAGTACATCTGGTGGCTTTTTGTGGCGTTCTCACCCCTCCATTAAAAAGAGTAGTTCTTTCTTTTGCCGTCATGCTTTTTTCCTCTTTTGTCCTCCCCTTGTTGCTCTTCACTCCTGCCTCCTCTCTCTTCTTTTTGTCCTCTTTTTTAAAATCTTTTTATCCTAAGCAGAGTCATTGCTTAGAGTCGCAGTTGATTAAGCAAATAATATTTCCAATATGAAATTAATAGACTTTTTCATTGTATTTTATTCTTCTTCCTCTCTTTCCTTCTGAACATCTTTTTATATTCCCTCTCTTCCTCACCACCCCTGCTCTTACCTTCGTTACTCTCTCTGTCCATCCTCCTCTCACTGTCTTTTCTCTCTTCTTAGCCCCAGATGGTTTGTCTCCTCCAACTTTGGTCTATGCAACGAACGCCAGTCTGAATGTATCCTGGTCCGCCCCTGCTAACTCCAACGCACCAGGCCCACTTTACTACAGCCTGCAAATGAGGACATCCCCACAGAGGCCTGTCATAAGGTGAGAGAGACCGTGAAAAACCCAGACACAGCACACGAGCGAGTGGACAAGTTTTCAGACAACAAGTGAAAGTTGTCTGAGACGGAGACGTGTGATATGAAACAGCAGGGAATGGTACAACCCTCTCAGATGCACATCATATACATATCTACCTAAAAACGTGAATGCACACATATGCATACACATGTACATACAAAGGGGCACATTATACAGCACAGCTGAATATGTCACATCAATATGACAGACCATCAGAAACACAGAGAGGGAATGAAGCAGGGAGACAGGGGGTAGAGTCAAAAAGACAAAAAATCAAAGACAGGGAAGAGGGAGCGAGAGAGGTAGAGAAAATGTGATAGAATAAAAAGAGAGAGAGGGTGTGCATCTGATATGTATTCATTACATGCTTCCTGACAACAAATTGCAATTTAATCCAAGAAGAGGAGGCTCTCATTCTGTGGTAATAAATAAATGACTAGCTACATGTATTATATATCAGACAGCCATGCCCTCCTCCTCCTCTGCTATGGAAATCTCATTGTTCCCTGATTTATTCATTCATTCATCCCTTCTATCCATCTGATGCTAAATGGTCAACGGTCCCTCATTTATGACAATATTCTTTTACTTTGTCCTAGATTCCTTTGTATGATTATATGATATGGGATCAGGTATGACATGGGAATAGGATAAAAAGCTGTGGAGGAAAAAAAAATGTGCATATTACAAAGATGGTTACTGTTAAGTGATGATATGAAACTTGTCTAGTGATACTTTTATAACATCACACTTTAAATATAATTAATTTAGAGCAAAGATTTTCAAATACCTCAAATAGATACAACAGGTTGTTTTCTCAAAGTAACACCGAGACTTTTCCATTTTCAGAAAAAAAAAAAAGTACAGCAGCCTCACCGATTTCTGAACACTAAATGTTCCGTACAATTCTGTCCCACGCAGGTAACCTTTTCTTCCTGAACCCGAAGTAAATACTTTGTCGCTGT
This sequence comes from Stegastes partitus, assembly GCF_000690725.1. NCBI lineage: Eukaryota > Metazoa > Chordata > Actinopteri > Pomacentridae > Stegastes > Stegastes partitus. The sequence goes on along the minus strand of NW_007578921.1, from coordinate 53,354 downwards.
TTTGATCTATTTTTTCTCCTTTTTCACCTCTAGGATTTCCACACCACTAATCCTGTAATTGTCGCTCTGTGTACACTAAAAGAGGCTGAATGCACCAAAATTGCTCAGTTTATACTATCAGCAGAGAGCAGGGATCTGATCTGTATGAAAATTTAGTGCAACAAAAAATCTGCAGTCTAGCAAATGTCGCTTTAATCACTACGTGCCACGTAGACATTGCATCAGTTGCCCACAGAAGCTGCTTCTGCATAAAGCACACTCTGCGGAGCTGTCCAGTGCTGAATCTCCATAATTAGGCATTAAAGAGCAAAACAAGAGATGACGGATGAAGTTGGAAGAGGAAGCATTTGGTCAATGGTGGAAATTAAGAAGCTGCTAAATGTTAATGTTAAAACATCATTGCCAGGAAAAAATTCTGTTGACAGAAAATGTGGTTGTACGAACCACATTTTCAGATCTGCTGACTGATCTGCGATGCTGCATGGGAAGTTTTGCACAATCGTGATAGACTTGAACGTGGCAGGTACTAAACCAGCATTTTAAAAACTTCCTCTTTATCCACGTGTTAAGAGCTGTATCCGTTTTGTCCAGATCAACAGTGTACGTCAGTAAATGTATTTGTGTTTGTGTCCGTTCAATCCTAGGCTTATGGAAAATGCAACAGACACCTTTTCCTATTATGTAGAGGGATTGTCACCGTACACGCAGCACCTGTTTAGAGTGGTGGTTTCGCACACACATGGACAGACAGCTGGCCCCTGGGCAACCCTGCGCACTGCAGAGGATAGTAAGTACACACACACGCACACACACACACACACACACACACACACACACACACACACACACACAAGTGCTAAACTTTACATACTTGTTGCTCCCAGATGCGTGAGTTTACACACACGGTTCCAGTGCTCACTGACAATGCAGCAAGAGAAATGCTGTTAACAAATGAAAACATAGTAGTAGTTCCTGTGGCAGCCATAAATAAAGAGTTGTTGGGTCAGAGAAGCTGCTATACTGTTGCTCAGAAGGTTACCTGTTGGCAGTGGCTTCTTCATATTGCATTGTGCTGCTTATGTCAGCAGCCCTGCCAAGTTTTTCAAGTTGACTGGCTGTGAGGTGGCAGCTAGTGGTTAGGTGGCCTCCGTCGTCACTTAGCCGTCAGCGCTGCTGCGTGGAAGTTAAACTCAAGGAGTCTGACAGATCTAAACAATAGACACACAATAAACATATGGCCTGTGATGTGAAAGACGGAGCCTTTGCCCAGTTTTCTTTTATTGAAAGCGCCTGAGGTTTTATTTCTAAAGGTGTATTGATTTCTCGCTGTTAGTGGAGGTGGTCAGTACGATCAAGACAATAGTAATGAGAGACAAAACATATAAAACTGAAGACGGTGGTGGAAACACGGGCACGAGCAGGGGCTGGGTGAAACACACTGTCAGGGTGAGATTTGCATACTGTAAGGTGTGTGTCTGTGTGTGAGTGACCTAGCCAGTGTCATTGTGGGCTAATTGCTGTAATAGAATCATATTAGCCACTGGAACAGCCTCCTCAGTGCAAAGTTATAAATTAATTAGTACCACGCTATTATCACATACATTATCATTAAGCAGCTGAGATTTGCATACATTGATACACGCGCATGTACACACACAGAAATGTGTACAAAACATGTCCTCATGCATGTGCGGCGTATGTATACATACACATTCACATCAGTACAAGCTCAGTTGCTCGCAGACTGATGCGTGCACACACCCATTCAGACACACACAATTGCAGACATTTAGGATGCATTAAATTATGGCCCTGTGCTTTTCTCATTGCTATGCAGAATTGAATTTCCTCTAGCAAACACACACACATACTGACACATATACTCACACACACACACACTCTCAAAGGCAGTGAGTTTTTGTTACACATTTTTTTCCAACTCAGCAGCAGCAGCAGTAGATAACGTGGACAGTACTTGTGTTTCATGTTGGGTGTACACTGGTGTTAAAATGAAAACACGTATGAGCCTCTCTTTTTCTGTTGGGTGTGTGTGAAGTGTAATAGTTGCGTCCAGTCAATCAGACCGTGCTCCATCTTTCAGACCTCCATCCCCCCTCCTCCTCTGCCGCTCCCGGGCACAAACACACACTGAGAACATGTGTCGTACATGCCTGTGTTCTCCTTATTAATAACACAAATCCCCACAAAAAACAACATACAATCATAAAATCTTTGCAGATGTGCAACACACGTCAGTGGGATGCATCTGAACCTGCAACCACTGAAGGGAAGCAGCCATAGAAATGGTATTGTTTCATTTGTTCATTCATTTACTTTAACATGTAACGGAGGAATCCTCTTTTCACGTCATGATGGCAGTCAGTTGTACACGGCTTCTTTGTGTCTTCAAATAATTACTTGTATTGTCACATATTTCAGGTGAATCTTCAAATCTATATTATCTAAATGTGAAAATGTATATTTTTAAATATGCATTAAAATTCTTTTACCGTAAAAACACAATATACGATAGGTATGGAAGTTCGTAATAAAAAGGGATTTAAACCTATGATGGGAGGAAGCTAAGTGCAGCCAGATTGGATTTTCCGAGCCCTGATGTGTAATTTGTCACCGTAAACCATCTTCTTGTCATCTTGGCAGTAAGAGGAAAGGCTACATTCCTCTCCTAATCTCCTCTCTGATACACTAGAAAAAAATGACAACCTTTTGCATTTCATTTGGGGTGACTCAGCGAGGCTAATAGTGTCGGTTTCATTTTTGTTGTTTCACTTTGGTGAAATCCATACGTGCAGTTCTGTCTCTCGGAAAAACAGCGACGTACTCCTAAACTCTGACACATGCTCAAGTGACACATACATTAGATCTTAACATACGTACTCACCCTTTGTAGCGTTGTTGTTCTTCGGTTTTACTCCTTTTGAAGACATCCTTCTGAACTTATCTGTAAGTGTGAGCTGTAACCTTGCGAGGTTTCCATTTTTGTTGACCTTTATTAACAATAGGGATCCAAATATTTGTTTTATTTCATTGTCGTTTTATCCATATTTTCCACACTATGTTTGTTTCACCTGTTTTCTTCCATCTTTCTCCTTCTCTCATGCTCTACCTCCTTCTTCCTCCAACTCTGTCTTTCCATCTTTTTTGCTTTTGAGCACAGAATTGCTTTCACTTCTTACGAGGGCAGAGGAAAAATAACATAAGAAATGGAGTGGAAAAAGTGAAGAGAGAAAAATGAAGAGAGAAAAAGGTAAAATGAGGAACTAAAGGAAGAAAAAAAGAGGAAGAGAAGAAAAGAGAGGGCTAATGACAGAACAGAGAAAGAGAGAGACCCACGCTTCCTCCTTTCCTTTTTATCATTCCATTAAAGTTTTATATCCATCTTTTTAATGTAATTTGGTCCCTATGAATTCCTGCCGCTGCAGAACAGACAGACGGCTCCTGTGAACATAAACTCTAGCCGTGTTGGACAGCTCCCTTTCCTCTGTCTACTCCCATGTTCACACCAGCTAAGTGATCTAAGAGAGTATGTGTGTGTGTGTGTGTGTG